>NW_025944725.1:0-560 GCF_000764305.2 Hyalella azteca | reverse complement strand
TTGTTCCTGCGAAGGTTTTATTCTGGAAGGGACTTGTTATTGCCCCTGAGAAGGTGAAGTTATAGCCCTGCCAGGTGGTGACGTTGCAGGCGGCAACGACCCCGACACCCACGGACCGGGGGCAGTCGAGCAGGACCGCCTTGGGGGCGTCCGCGACCACCACCCCGGAGGAGGGGGCAGAGTACCAATTGTTGTCGTACAGGTAAGCTTAGGGGAATGAAAACGAATATATATAGAAGGTTGGTGCAGGGTGGCCCAGTGGTTACAGTTCAGAGTACCAGGATTGGCGCAGAGAGGTGCGGGTTCGATTCCAGCTCTGTGCGCCAGTTTCTGGTCAGAAATTTTCTTCGAAACCGCTATCAATAATATTATAAACTTGTCACTTCAGAGTGACTAATCCATAGACATTTTCAAATTTAATATGACTACTGTTCCCACCCAACACGTCCAAAATAGACCAATTAACCAATTAAATTTTCATTCCAGCTGTTGCAAGAAAAAGCAGGAATATAATTTTCAAACATCCATGCAGAGAAATGATCGAAAAACAACGAATAGTA
>NW_025944724.1:0-506 GCF_000764305.2 Hyalella azteca | reverse complement strand
TCAGGTTACTGCGAAGTTCTAGTCCAGAGAGTGCGTGCTAGAGATAGAAGGGCAAGTGTTAAAAGGTACTACTCACCTAGAATATTAGGTATCCTTTACAGGGACTGTTTTTTTTAAATGAGACATATATAATATCGATGCTGGACGAAGTGAATAATGTTGATCGAAATTCTGGACTGAATCATGTTTTAATTCTCGAGACATGCAGTTCTTGAGGAACATCTTTGCATGTTGTTTGATGTGTATCCTTGGGCATGGTTCAATTTAAAACTATTCTGCATTATTACACTTATATATTTTCAACATTGAAAACTAACTTGACTAGTATTCTCTCTGGAACAGAAATTTCCGGTATCATAATGTAATTTGAAACACCAATATACGTCGTTTCAAAATTAAACTTTAAACTGACGCGTTCACCTGTTTAATTAGTCTCATTTTAAAGTTTTCAAATCTTAAATATAGTGACGCGGCCCATTAATATTGAATAAATTATTTGGAACTTC
>NW_025944723.1:0-1284 GCF_000764305.2 Hyalella azteca | reverse complement strand
TGTCCATCTTCTGCAAGTCCGCGGCCAACAAACTCGTATGCGACTGCCGCGCCTGCAAATTACCTCCACATGATTTACAGACAATAATTAATCACTAAAAAATATTTATGAGCCAGGCTGGAGAACAGAACCCACCAATCCGTTTCTGCAAGCCATGCCTGCTAGCCTTAGTATCAGCATAATTTCGAATAATTACTCAAGAAAGAAGATTGATGAAGAGAAGGAAGGATGTAGATTTAACCTCGTGCAGGTGAAAAAGCTTTTGTGTGGCAGTTGCAGCAACTGAAATGATAAGTAACCAGTCATTTCAAGTGCATGTAGACTCTATTGTTCTTTGTTCATATAATAGATATTGCATCTAACCATGATCATATTAGGTAAAATGGATAAATCGCAGAAACTTCAAGCTACAACCCTAAAAAGTATACATACATTTTGCTAAAAGATTACAGATATTCTTGTGGCTGAGTTCTGGAGTTGCTATGCGTTTATTGACCTTGGCTTGCCGGCATGGAAGAGGGCCGATCCCTCGGCCTTCTCGAAGATGATGGGCGAGTTGGGGTTGAGGACCTGTAGCGGTCCAGTTTAATATTTAAGATTTTTGTATTAATAAATAAAAAAAATTTAGAAATTTAGAATTAGATTTAATTGTAATATTAAGATTTGTTTATATCTGAACGTAACCACAGCTGAATACGACAATAGCCAACTTCATTCCAGCTTTTAGTATTTTTGATACATTTCACTAGAACCTCTTATTAGAGTAAGTACTAATGTGTTGCAGCAGTCATCCTGTACTAATTACTTTGTTTAATAGATAATTTGATTTATACTGTTTATAATCGTTTCTATGTATTTGTATTTATGTAACTTGTAACAATCTGTTATTTATACAGGGTTCAATACTGAGACCAGAAAAAGCGTCTATTAATTCCCTCAATCCTGATCGTGAGATGCTTTAGACCCAAAGTCCAGCTTGCGGGGCTCCGACTTCTTGCCGCTTGCCATTGCGTCCATGTCCAACGCTGCACAATGTTATTTATTATATTCATTATAATAATTTATGTTTTGAGACCCTATGGATGTTTCAATCACAGCCAGTTGAAATAATGAAGTGTAATCCTGTACTTATAATCTAGCTGACAGGAACAAATGACAAACAAAACACACTGCTAGACAAAAAGTATGGAAACAAAAGCAGCCAACAAACCTCCTTGTTAAGCTCAAGAAGGATCTGCTTGCGCTGGATGAAGACAGCAACAATGCCTGCCGCCTGGTTAAACT
>NW_025944722.1:0-40259 GCF_000764305.2 Hyalella azteca | reverse complement strand
GCTTTCGGCCCCATGAAGGGAGGAAATCTACTGATCGAGTGCGGCTGTCGTTAAAAAAATGTATCCAAGTAAAGAAATTTATGATTAAAATTTTGGTTACAGCCGGATTTGAAAATCGTGCTGAACGCCTCAATTGAAAGTATATATGTATGTGATTAATAACAGGCTGGTTCTAGAAATGAGTGATATATATATACAACAATTCCACTGTACGAGTCTATTTAGTTATATTTTTTTAGATTATCGCATGATAGAAAAATCGATTAATTTATTATATACGTTTTAGTTTCCCACAACTTAAACACTAGATAAAAAATTGAAGCTACACTTCCAGTTCCCTTCAAGATTTGAAATTGAAAGATGAAGTGCATTCGTTCATGTCATGTTCAGGTTGACTATACAAATCTAAGGAAATATTTTTTTTCATCTCGTATACATATGCCGTCACAATTCAGCTCATACCGCCTGCAGCGCATGGTGCAAAATATCCGTGACCTTCTAAAGAATTAAGAAAATGATTTTGAGGTCATCCTCGTTCAGATGTTTTAATGGGATCAAAATAAGTTGATTTGAAATTTTATAGATGGTTTAGTACGAATGAGAGAATATCCCGATAAGCATACTTGTGTGCTCATAACTGCCGTATAATTCACCAGGGAGACCTAGTGCGTGAGATTAGCTCTGATCGCAGCCACACGGACAACAGGAGCGAAGTCCCAGTCACGTGAGACGCCTCACAATTAAACGGCCAGGCCGGTACAAGGCATCCATCCCAATACCAACACAAACTCTTTTGCTTTTCCGGGACCTGAGTGTCGTCTGAGGCGATATTGATACGTGAGCCTCGCTACACATTCAAATTCGTTTTTCAAATTGGTATTTTCACGTTAACCGTGCAGCGAAGATATCAATAGCGTTTCATTAGTAATATTTACATAAGCATATGCCATTGATTTACATGCCGTACCTTCCATTTTGCGTAGATTTCAAACTACTTAAGATTCTATTAGCCTAGTAGAGGCAGTCCCCATTTTTCTTTTTAGTTGGAATATAAGTCAGAATATCTGCAAGGCATAATTGTAATGTTATTTTAAAAGCACAATAAAAATATAAACTTTTTTCTTCCTAGAATAATTTAAATGTAATTATATAGGTTTTCAATGGTTTAATTGAAACATCGAAATATTACGTGGAAAAATTAGTGATTTTTCCAATGTTATTTATGTATAATCTTACGTGGAAAAATTAGTGATTTTTCCAATGTTATTTATGTATAATCTTGCTCTGACTATAAGTTTTAAATTATTCAGTAACCCTTCAGAAATCAATTTATTGCGGCAATTTTCCAAGACGTTTTTCACTTTAGTTATAATTACAGAAAATTTCGCGTACAAACAAAATTTGCATTGCAGCAAATTATACACATGGTTTGTCCGCAAATTAAAAATATTCCTCTGAAAAGTCCTAAATCATATTACACTATTCCAAAATTTTACACTAAACCGATCACGAGTGAATTTTGTTCACGCAAGTTTTTGTGTTGAACATCGAGCCAGATCAACGCTGCCTCGGAGCGGACATATTCCTGAATAATAAACTATACATCCATGATGCCATGAAGCGCCTGGGTTAGTATTAATAAAAAATAATTTGGTCTGCCATGTACATACTACGCGGGGGCCATGCAGCATGAATATGCCTTTGTGATACAAATAAAATGCATTGTCGTGAATAATGTATGTACGTGAAAAGGATCATATTTAAGGAGTCAGAAGTGAAAGTTGTTGCTATGCTTATTTTGATTCCTCTAATACTATAATATACAGAGAAAATATGTAGAGCAACTTTGAATGTTACTGAAAAATAAATCTCTATCAACTTGAGTTCTTTTAATTTAATTTACTTTGCTAAAATGCGGAGGGTGCATGGATGTGTACATATATCATCCAGTGGAAAAGTTTTTTACTGCAGAAATATCTCTCATTTGTCGAACAAATTTCCCTCGACTAGTAACAGTAGGTCTTGCTGTAGGTTGCGATTAGTAACAGTAGGTAGTAAGGAGGTGAACAATTCATTCCCCTCCTTATCAAACCTATCAACTAGTTTGAGGAATATAACATCGGCCACAAACCGGCCTGCACAAAGCATGTCAGCGGTTTGAAGCGTGGATGGCAGGAGCGAGGAAGGCAGCGATCGCCGCCTTGAATGCGCCGCATCAAGCAGCAGCGCGCGCTAAGCTGTCGTGTGACGGACGCTTGACAAACTGCCGGGCCGGACAGTCGCGGTATCTTGTCTACAGGCGTAAGAATGCAAGTCGCTGTATCTTGTCTACAGACACTTTGGGCTCGCGTCGCTCAAGCAATCGTAAATAATAATATGATTAAGATGGTTAAGTAAGCGTCTTTTAATTTAAGCACCATTTCACCATTGACTAGGTTTTTAAATAAAATTTAAAAAAAAACTATCGAAGTGGAAACTGAAGGTCGTGTTGAATGGCGATACCTTCTGGCACTATAATTCAGTACTGTACTTACTGTCGAAATCTAGATCCAACTTGAACATTGAGAAAATAAATATTCTCTTGATTAAAGAATTGTAATAAGTATTTGCTTGATGAAAGAATTTCCGAGCATATACAGAAATTTCTGTTTTCCTAATTACTGGTAACTCTAATTTTACTTTTATATTTTAGAAAAAGTATAGACTTGATGTTCCGCGATAAACATGAGATCTCAACGAAACAGTTAAGAAAATTAAGCTGCTCATAAAATTCTAGAAACTGCATCTAGTTAATTCAATTTTTTTCAATTCATAAGCAGGTGAAAAAATTTCCTGTCTGCGAAGCAGGTTAAAGTGAATATATTACTTAAACTACTGATCAAGTAAAGAACAAATTTTGAATGTCAAAAACCTGAATATCGGAATAAAATCTGTGCTATCTGTGTTAATATGTAAGCTAAAATAGGTGGTTTAAAAATTAGAATACTAACAAGTTAAGATTGAGACCGAGTGTAGAACATCGCATCGCAGCTCGACTCCTCAACAAAGGCGTCTAAATAGACTGACATCAGACAAGCCTACTGATCCTAACGAAAGTTAGGATCAGTAACAGTGGATATTTCAACACAGTCCAGATTTAAACTAAATTCGACGAGTTTTTTTTCGATCTTTTACTAAAAAGTTTATGCTAAATTCGTGGATTCAAGAAAATCTGCAAAAAGTATAAGTGCTACAACATTATTGCGTAACTTGCTTTTACTATTACGCTTGGGCCAAAAAATGACATGGGCCAAATAAATTACTTTTTTGGCTTTGGAAACAAAAGCGCGCTTTAACGTCGGGTACACTTATGCACGCGCACACGCCTGATGATATAATAATTTTACCATTAAAATATTCATCTTAGCTTATCATAATAATCATGATTATCATAACATAAATTATTTTACTTATATTTCGAGAAGTAAAATCAGGACCGATTTTGGCCTGAATATAACGATCCGTGATCAAATCATTGCGGTTTCATGATAATACCGTATAATAATTTCCACTCTGTTTATTTGCGGCATCCGAACAACTACGCATTTGAAATCAACTGTACGATTAGAATACATGATGTAATTAAATGTATGTCCGGCAAATAAACTGTATAGATTTCAGCCAGCATTACCTATAATGCTAAATAATCTTCACCTATAGGTGAAGATTATTGCGTATACGCAATAATCTTCACCTATATCTACTGCTTCCAGGGTAAGTAAAAAGTCAAGCTAAAAATAAAATTATAATGTTGCGCAAGAGTACTCAAAATCAAACAATCCAAGCATTTTAACTCGTGAAGGGAACTTCCTGGAATTATTATCGCTCTTTCCACATCAAGTAAATATCCTTAAAATCTCGAGAAATGGACCGGTGCAGAAACACAGCTCCTTCGCTCCCGCGGACTCCATTAGACGCAAGGCAATGGACCGGTGCAGAAACACAGCTCCTTTTGTCGCATCTCTAGAGGTACTGCGGTGCGCGAGACACCACAGTACCCTCCCTCTAGACTGTCGCATCTCTAGAGGTACTGCGGTGCGCGAGACACAACAGTGCCCTCCCTCTAGACTGTCGTAACTCTAGAAGTACTGTGGTGCGCGAGACACAACAGTACCCTCCCTCTAGACTGTCGCATCTCCAGAGGTACTGTGGTGCGCGAGACACCACAGTACTCTCCCTCTAGACTGTCGCATCTCTAGAGGTACTGCGGTGCGCGAACAGTACCCTCCCTCTAGACTGTCGCAACTCTAGAGGTACTGTGGTGCGCGAGACACCACAGTATCTTCCCTCTAGACTGTCGCAACTCGAGAGGTACTGTGGTGCGCGAGACACCACATGCAGTACCCTCCCTCTAGACTGTCGCAACTCGAGAGGTACTGCGGTGCGCGAGACACCACAGTATCTCTAGAGTGAGGGCTGATGGAACTGCAGCAGCGCCGGTCCTGTTTGGCGCTGTTGCGGGGGAGACGGCGCTGGGCGGACAATGGCCACGGTAAGAAATCAGGACCTAGAATATAGAGTTCGATAACAGAACGTCATACTGGACCTTTTGCTAGTTCGTGCTTAAAAAATACAATAAAATAAACAGAAATACATATATTTTTTGAATTACCAATTCAAAAACGTGACGAATAGTAACACATATTATTTCATGCTAATAAAACATTTCAGAGCAAATATAAACATTTCAGAACTCTTCCGGGACGCCTCTTCAAGAAATGCACCCAGAACAAGGCAGGCTTGTGAACACGCCGTCAATACCAGCAAAAATGCGCCAGTAGAGATGGAGATATGTCCAGTTGCGGGTGAAGTATTGTGTGGTCGGACGAAAATATATTTTCTTTTGTACACAATAAAACAAAGAGTTATCAGCAGTAAAACTTGTAGACAAAACGATCCATCCGAAAACCAACCCACATTTCAGGCATGGCTTAGGTTCAATTAGACTTAATCTAGTAGTCTTCGTAGTCCTTAAATAATGAAAGAAATCGCAAGAAAAATATTACCCAAGCGCTTAAATGTTGTTTTTGTTTATTCAAGATTTTGTACGTAGAATTGCCTTGTACCGATTAGCGCTAACAATAGAAACAATTAAAACTCCCAGTGAAAATCCGGGATGATAACGAAACGAAATGAGATGTCCGGTCAGAAGTTGAACTTTGCTATTTTCCTGAATTTATATATTTCTAACTGAGCATTACGATATATATCAGTAACGCGAAATTAAAAAATTAGACATGTAATTAAAAAAAGTTCTTCGATTTTCGACATTTCAAGTATTATAATTGAATTCACTTCATTTATTTATTAATTTACTTCATATTGTCCATTTATATTATCTGTCGTTTATTTCAATCTGCATAATATCCAATAAACCAATGAAACATTTTTCTCTTTCTTAACATTTCTCGCCTCGATCGTGGCATGAGAAGACGAGAGAGAACTAAACACTAGCGATGTCCTGAACAATTCGTCTATTGCTTACATCAATTGGCTGCAAAACAGCAAGGGAAAACGTTCACGTTAGGGAAGCCTTCATACGGGAAGCGTTCACGTTACACAGGTCTCACTATTGTTGAGATTCCTCTGTTGGAACTGAAGACCGAGGTCCACAAAAGGATGCCAAGAATGTGGCCAAATTGAAAGCCGCTCGCCATGAGCCCAGACTCAAAAATTTTCCGACCGTAGATTCCATTAAATCAGAAGCTTGAGCTATTGGCTGCAGTAGGTTTTCAAGCTGATAAGCGATAATTTTGATTATAAGGCGAATCGCAAAATAATTTAGAAACATGAAGTAAAATCATGAAATTGAGACATAAATAAGGAGAAAACAGGCAGTGAAGCTAACTTCAACATTCCTCGTGTTCGTGAGCCGCGCAACCGCGGCCGCTGTTAGGCCGGCGCAGCAGCAGTGCACGGGCGCTAATATTTATAGCAGACGCGGCGGGAGCTTATATGAGGACGCGAGAGATTCTTATTCCCTTGAGACCGAGCACCTTGGTGGTGAGGTGCTGACACTTGGTGGTGAGGTGCTGACACTTGGTGGTGAGGTGCTGACACTTGGTGGTGAGGTGCTGACACTTGGTGGTGAGGTGCTGACACTTGGTGGNCCCACAAATCCCCCTCAACTGAGGGCTGCACGCTGCGCAGTTACTGATGAGGCGCCCACAAATCCCCCTCAACTGAGGGCTGCACGCTGCGCAGTTCTCACGCTCGCGGCCGTTCTGAGGGCTTGGTGCAGAACATAAACTTCTGCATCAACTTTTTGCACGCTTCCCGCCATATCTTCGTTGCTCGAGCTGATTCTACTTATTCTACAAGACTGCAAATGCCATCATGACTATGCGTCTGTCGTAAAAATATTTTTAAATATTTTATTTATCGTCATCAATATAAATTGTTTGACTAACGTAATGCAAAGTGCGTCATTAGGAACTAATTATTTCGAATCTACATTACTTCGAACTGCAGATCGTGATCATAACTATTTCTTTCTCGCAAATAAAATCAACTAATATCTGTGCGACTTGCTCGAGCCGTTGATTAAATTTGACTGTAATAGGCTTCGATAGAAATTAAATGTTTACGGAAATACAGGCGACTGCGCTGCAAAAATGTTACCATTTTTAGGAAGCTCCAATAGTAAAATAGGAAATGAACACGAACTCATCCAAAATAATGAATAATAGTAGGCATAATTATATGAACTGTGCGTTCCCGCATATTAAGTCACTGCAAATAAATAACACCCAAGATACACTAGCCACAAGGTTAGTTTGATGCGAGGCAGTTTGGCGAAGACTTCATCTGCTGCCAGCAACAAGTAACAAGACGCGCTGTTTGATGGACGTGCAAAGCTGCAAGTAATTACAACACAACAGACATTCACATCACGCGTCCTCGTGCTCTTGTTAAGTTTAACTCTCGTTTGAGTAAACTGCATGACATATAAGACAATCAACAATGTTTATGCAGTGAATAGCATTACGTCAAAATTCAACAACAATTTTATGCCACCAAGTCGAGTTTAATCGTTCGTGATAAAGCAATAAACTCGGGCCAATTCAAGTCATAATTTGGAACCAAATAATCGAAACATTAAATTTTCCAAGCATTTTTGCTAACTCACCAATTATGAGATTGAAGAAATCAGTTCATGGTCAGAGTCGCAGAGCGAGTCTTGTCAAACTCCATAAGAAGACAAATTGACTGGCTATATGTCCATTATTCGTATTGGTCTCATTATAAAACGGTAATCGGCATAATCATGTCAGCTCTTCACTTATATTCATTTAATAACGTTACTCTTAGAGGCAACACAGGCAATTGTTCAGCATGTCAAAAGCGAAATCTTAATAACTGCAAAAATTTTGCTACGGAAGAACATGAACTTAACAGAAGACGCATCACGACAGTAATTCTTTATAAGGTAGATGTTAGGATATTGTGATAAGTTCGACTCTGTGTTGTGGTAAACCGTTTCAAACGTGAAATGTCGCAACATATGAATACGATTGCCTAGCAATTAATTTTTTAGAATCATGTAGATTCACGGAGTTTCGAAGGATAGTCTACGTATTCTAATTTTGCTCCTCAATATTTACCTCTTAGCATGGTGCGCCAATCTTTTACGTAATTGCAGAGAGTGCGAAAGTTAAATTTGAATGTTGTAGGCTTATAAAATAGATTTTCATGCAGAATTATTAGGATAAAAAATAAAATGCTCCACACGGACGAAAACTCACGACAAACTAATTCATAAACTACAACTATATACGAGGTTATACATATCATTCTTAAACAATTTCCTTCAGATTGAGCAAATTTTTTGATTGAGCAGATTTTTGAGCAACTGAAACTCTAAAAGTTACTAAGGAAGCTCGAAGCGGCAAAATACAGTACAAGTCTGCGTGATGCAGCGTGAGAGAAAGACTGTCACCATTCACAACACAAAACCTCCTAGGCCATTAAACGGACCTAAATTCCAGGATTTAATATTTGGCCCTTGAGGCTGTTATGTTCACCAGAACAAATCTCCTCGGTAAACTAAGGTCAAAACTTCGAACTTCGTTTCGTGTAACAATGTTTCGGTGGTATTTTAAATGTGAGAGCAATATGTTAGATACACACTTTGTCAAGGTTTTTTTAGTAAAATTTTAGTAAAATTTTATTCCTGTCGCCTATGTCAAATGTGGGTTTATATAGGGATCTTTATTCAAATAGAAAAATATTTATTATCAACGGTATTAGGGATTGTGGGAATGGTGGGGTTTGGGATAACGATATTTTGAAATTGCATGAATGTTAAGCCCAATTAAGTAACGCCGGGCTAGCCTTCAAGTGTTGAATAATTTCTTTCACCTGCTAATGATAAGTAACGACTTTTGGAATAAATTAACTCCTAGAGTTAGGTGAGAACAGCCATAATTATAATAATAATTATGGCCACTCTTGCGTGTGCATATCATTAACGAAATAATAATTATGGTAGTGTGGGAGTGACGCGAAACGAACACAAGAACTATCAGTCAATACTTTCCAGAGAGATCATCAGATGCGAATATGTCTTTATAGTCAAGAGGGAAGAGAACGAAGTCGTGCAGCTAGGGGAACTGAGCAGCCGACATGCGTCTTATATAGGGCCGCCATTTGCCTGATCAAGTGGACCTTCAGTGAGACTGATGGCCTCCCTCGGCCGCATGGTCGACGTTTCAAAATATTTATTTATGCTTGCCAATGGCAAAAGCTCGAACTTAGCAAGCAGAGTCGACTTATTGCGGCAGGGCAGCCAGAGTTTCAAGTTATGACGTCACGGTTGGCGGTGTTTGACATAGCTTTCAGCCGAAACGAATGGCATATGTCTGCAGAGAACACATTCCTACTAATTACATGAAGTGATTACAAATATTGGAGTCAGGATTGCCATCAGAATGAAAACTTTTTACTTGAAAGGCAATAAATTAGACATGCTTAAATCATAGGGCGTAAATGTTGCGGTCGGTGACCATTGTCTATAAAATATCATTCATGGCGCCATAACGTCAGAATTTCCTATTTAGCTATCCTATTCTATACATTTTAAATAGGATAGCTAATTTTTGAAAAATTTAATTTCTATGAAAAAAGGAAATTTTTCATATCAAGTTTTTCCAGTACAGTGCAATGTCCGCATACAAAATGTTAGAATTTCATTATAAAAAGGAGCTGAGAAAATCAATCTTAGACATAAAGAGGGTATGTGCATTTTTTTCTGCTTCAGAAAATCATATCCAGACTTGAATCGAAGAACATACTATGTAAGTTACGTTTTCGGAATTCGAGCTTAATATGGAATGCAGTAAAATAGTTTATCAACAGCTTTTCAGCCCTCAATTTTAGCGCCTTACATAGGAATAGCTCGTCAATTGATGCGATCACGAATGTAGTGATCTGAAATGCACTGCCATAACGGACAAATGTGTACATGAATCACCAGCTTCCAGGCGAACAAGCAGAACAAGGCTCCGTGCATAAGCTTGTCTGACCGCATCTGTGTCACACTAAATTAAGAAATAATGACCAGTTTTGCAGCGAGCATAAAGGTTGAAGTTAAAATTTCTTAGCGTTGCAGGGATTATTTTTGTATGTGTAGACTCTAGAAGCACGAATCATAAACATTGAAGTTTTCCCGGCCATAACGACCTTAACGATGGCCTCCGTGAGAACACGTCGTCAGCACTCCCCGAGGACGGAATGAAATTTTCAAGAGCAGCATAAGCTTCTACAAACCAAACAGCTTGTAACTCCACGGGGAATGGCAAACGAAAACGCCTTTCGTTGAAATAACAGAAACGGTGGGAGAAAGAATCTCGGTTCTTATTCGTTTCTGGGTGAGGGTTGTTCCTGATGTTTTTAGTTTGACGAAGTGCAAAACTGGAACAAAAATATTACTTTATCAAGAAACATACATATGGTCGGTAAAATCAAAATCATTCTGGTGACACATTGCTCGTAAATAAGTATCTTCCGTAAATAATTTCAGGCGAATAATGTTTCTGTTTTTGTATTGAGGACAAAACAATTGATTGGTATGACAAGCTGAGCTAAATTTTAACTTAATTTCAGTTTACTACAAGTAATTCAGGCAAAAACTATTTAGCCTGGAAAGCATCAACTTTTATTTAATTTCATCCTCGTGACTGCAATTTTTTGTGTCCTGTGTGAATTATAAACAAACCATCGACAGCACAAAGATATAAAAAATTTCACGTACAAAACTCAATATATTCAAAATGTCCGATTCTTTCCCTTCGCGGGCGTTACATTCGATACGATGTCATTGTGTTGCCAGAAAATTTTTCATAAATTAAAATTTGAATAAAACTCAGCAATCACAACTTTTTATATACTGTTGTGTCGCCGCTCATGACCAATCTGTAAAAAATAACTCCTCTACCACGAAGGATTTTATCCGGTAGAAAATATATAACATTTTTGATGCTCCTTGCTGAAGTAATCCGGTCGATGAAAACTATTGATTGATTGCCCAAGTAAGCATACGTCTTCTTATTAATAAAATAGGTATTTGAGGCTATGGAAATCTAGAAGGAATTTTATATATAAAATAAATACTGTATATGTTCCAGATCCTTTCTAGAATTTTGTAGAAAAATTTACGCCCACAACTGTTCAACATTTTATAAATAATAAAAAAGCGTCATTTATACAAATAACGACAACAAAAATCAATCAATATCTACGTAAGCCTAATTAATCGTACAGTGGTTGGAGGAAAAAGTTTTTCGAAAAAACTCCTTGAACTATAAATCTCAAGTGGCAGCTATATAGACCAGCCAAAGTAATGAGAACAAACGAAGTGTGTGATGTTAACCCAAGCAATAACGTCTGCCTCATAACAGCTAGAACAGCCAAAGTAATGAGCACAAACGAAGTGTGTGATGTTAACAATAACGTCTGCCTCATAACGCGCGGTGATTGAACTCCAGCGGGCAGCTCAGTGGCGCCAAGTGAGCGCCCCGCGGTGCGAGAAACACGTCCGTGACAGCAGACTTTTGGCCGCCCTTAATACTTCTATAATTTCAAGCATGGGACGATAGCGATCAAACGAGACGATAATGAACGGTAGGATGTGTTGTCCAAGACTGGCTTCGTGACAAGCAACTGGAAGGGGAAATTTATTGATGTAAATATATAGAATCAAGTTAGTGTGCGTTTTGAAGTTTTGAGTTCTAAGTAGCATGTAATTCAGGAGCGACAACTTGTTTATTTGATTAAACTAATTTTCAATGTCCTAAGAATTTGTTCTGGCACCTGGAAATTTATATCTAGTCTATAGCTTTAAAATGCCTGCTCCGAGGCGTTTGAGCCTGCCTGCTACGAGGGAAATACCACGCAGAGCAAGGGATGCGTTTAATTCATGGAGGCATGTCTAAATTACGGCCAAATTATCTCAGTGCCTCTAAATGAATAATCCAGCCCGCGAGACAGACGAGACACAGCGCTGTCGCAACTCTAGGGGTACTGTGTTGCGCGAGACACCACAGTACCCTCCCTCTAGACTGTCGCAACTCTAGAGGTACTGTGGTGCGCGTGACACCACAGTACCCTCCCTCTAGACTGTCGCAACTCTAGAGGTACTGTGGTGCGCGAGACACCACAGTACCTGTCTCTTATACACAGCTCACTGACCTGTGTATAGGCGTGCCGATGCCGTCTTTGTACCACAGCACGAGCACGTGGCGGTCGTTGGTGTGCAGCGGAGTGACGTCGCAAGGCAGGAACACTCGGCCTCCCTTCACCCCCAGCACGAGATGAATCGGACCACCTCAAAACGAAGATATAATGGTCAATAACTTCATCACAGAACATTTAATTGCATAAATCAGTAGGTCCTCATTAACCCGTAACAATCAACTATTATGCGAACAAAATAAACGCTTCAGCTACTAGGCACAACCTAGCTCAATTAGTAAAAGAAAAAAGTAGTTTTCTCGGTATCAATAATAAACAAAGTGATGAATAAAATAAAATTTGAGCCCTGAATATAAATTTATGTTTTTAAATGGGGCAGTAAGTATTGAAAGAACGATATGACATAATAAAAGGTATTGTGAAAATAATTTCTAGAGACGACAAGAGTGACTACTGCATCAATATACCATGGTATCTCCTCTATATCACATTTACTCGTTGTTAATTTTCGCTGGAAGCGCTGCTCTGACGTGTTAGTTTGAAAAAATAAGTCTGCGCTTCAACTTAGCACTATTCAAATTGTTCAATTACATACAAATTACAAGATCACCCTGCAAATACTGAGCAGCAAGCAAATAGACACACTATATGCGTAATGCTTCCATCAATGTAGCCATGTAACTGATAATTTTACTGCACCATGCCATCATAACAAATTATTGTACCTCGAACATAACGCGCACTTTTTATGCCATCGTCATCACTTGGTGGTCGGCATATAGTGTGTAAGTAAATGCATGTAAGTTATAATGATATACCAAGACCGAATAAGGAATTTAAATTGTTGACAATTCACTTCTTGCGTAAACTGCCTTGCTCGTTGAGGAGAAAAGGAGGGGTGCCGCTGTTCACTCGTTTCAAGACACACATGGCGGAGCTGTCATGATCAATTATGTTTCTTTTCTTGCTACACATTCTGTGTCTCGACCTCGACGATGACATTAGGTTAATAAGATTATAGCATTCGCAGTGCCAGCCTTTGCATTATTATTCGGTGACAACAGTTTTGTAGAATACGGCGAGAAACTTAATTTTGTTTAGTGATGTGAGAGAAGTCCCGAGATTTAGGGTTATTTGATTTATCAAAACAAATATAATAGGTAAGAGTTTTCATCATAAGAACAGCTGTGCTCAAGAGCACCTCACTTATTTGTTTTACAGTTTATTATACCCATTGTATTGAACTTATTGTCGATGGAAGCAAGATACAGTAAGTTGCAGAAAAATACATCCACTAGAAATTAAATAAAGGATTTTCGTCATGACAAGCTACATTAAAGCCACTAAAGCTTAGTATAGTAAAGTATATATGATTATTTCATATTGAATTGAGTTGAGTTAATCTAAATCAATTTAAGTTTAATAGATAACAGAGCAAAGTTAACTTGGTACAGCTTAGATTATCAGTTGTTTAAAAATGCTGAATTTTTGATTTGATTCCCTTGCTCAATGCAACTTTTAATGTAATTCAACCAATGTTACACACATCAAACTTAATAATAACTTTTTTAATTATGCTTGGATAATAGGTAATCGTATTAATTGTTATTCTGCTTCGCCTAACAGGATAATTTGCTTGATGCACTCATCCTGTGGGCGGGAATGCTTTCAGAGAGAATTAATTATAATAAAAGAACTTGTAAAATATGTACTGCTCTTATTCACGCTGCATTCTGTTCATTTGTGACGAGCATCCGATAGAACTTATATCACAAAAAACGTATTTAAATTTATTTAAATTAGGAAAATGTAAAACTATGTCATAAAATTTACATTTCTTCCATTATTTTGGGCAATTAGGATTTTTTATGTAAAAATATCCCAGAATCCATTATCTTCTGATCAGCTTGAGCTTGAGAGTTTACCAGCTTGCAGAGATGCTTAACGCTACAGTTTTAGCTTCATTAAAGGCAATAGAAATTTATTTTATCCAGAACATGACTGAGCGCCACTACCATGAAACTATGCGAAAATCCATTAAACTATTTTTCACACAATACACTGTATAAAATATTTATTTCGCATTACATTATGAAAATTTTGTTCCCTATCAACGCCAAATTACATTTCTACAAGTTTGTTAACTCCGATCGGTGTGATATTCAGATTTGAATTGAGGAAAAAAATAACTATAGTCATGAGACGAATCGTCAAAAAATAAATGAGATTTTATTTTCGCCAAATTATACTTCTACGCGCGCTCAAGATATCTTAAAGTTGTAAAACAAACTGATATGACTTCCATATGATAATATATAACTTCAGTCTCCACGTCTGCGAAGACCCAGATCTCGTTCTAACTGCACCCTTACTCGAGAAAACATTTTATATTTGATTTTTCGTGAAGTCCGAACTCAGATGAGGTAAATAAAGTACAGATCTCATGTCGGAGGTTCCATACTACCGGGAATTATATACGCGGGAACCAAATCAAATCGCATTATTATCGTTGCGCCCTCATCATGTATCGGTGACGAATCATCTCACCGTTTGAACCCTGCCTGCTTTCGTGCATCATTGTTGCATTAGCTTCCCCATAAGGAAAAAATACCGCTATTTTGATGACATAAATAGCTACTAATAACAGAGCTTGACGTCTCTAGGGGATAATAACACTTAAAACATCACTCGAATAACCAGACAGTAAAATAGTGAGTTACCCACAAATCCCCCTCAACTGAGGGCTGCACGCTGCGCAGTTACTGATGAGGCTACCTGCCACGTCAGGTTAAGCCTGCAGAGCCTGATTGATATTGACCCATAATATTGACCCTCCGAATTAGGTGAGATTGGCACACGTGTGGTATTCATGTGAAGTATAATGTGGGTAATCGTCAAGGAGCGTAAACATTATACCAGAGTAAGCAGGAATGGTGTCATGGCGAGACAAATTAGGACGTTACGGTTAAAAAGCAGATGCACTCCAATTAAGCCGCAGCTGCATCGCATGTCAGGACCTACTTCAGTTCTGCGACCCGAGCCGCAGAAATACAAGAGGACATTTTTGCATGCATTAGACTTTTCACGACAATTATTTCACGACTTGTTGCTCCGTTGTGTTTCTACATAGAGACTATAAGAGCTTTGCTGTTTATTCATATATATTTTCTTAAAATGTTTATTTTTCGGCAATATTTTTAATACAAACGCAATTAAGCATTGTCTTATCATTGACAATAGTCAATATTAATTATATGGAAGCATCAAGAGCGCAAGAGTCTCCCCAGGACCCCCCAAATAACATCGCATTGTTATATGTATATAGGAATATCGTTCTTTTTTACAACACTTCTCTTTAACTTCACTTCTTGTTTGTCTGTCTGTCTGCTTCAAATCTCATAATCGATATTTAACACACTTCTATCTCTCCAATCGATCTGAAATTTGGCACATTTGCATAAAGTCGGAGACAATGCATGAATCAAGTGACAAAATAAATAATTTTTAAACTTTTTTTTTCAGTATTATAAAAAATTAAAAATAATTTTTTTCAGCTACAATTCTTATTATCGATATTTGACACAGTTCTACCTGTCCAATCGATCTGAAATTTTGTACACTTGCGTAAAGTTGGAGATAATGCATGAATCAATTGACAGAATTAATAATTTTATAAATTAAAAAATATATATCTTCATTATTGAAAAAAATTTAAAAATAATTTCGTCTACTACAAATCTTATAATCCATATATGACACAATTTCACCTGTCCAATCGATCTGAAAGTTTGCACAATTGTATAAAGTCAGAGACAATGCATGATTCAGTTGGCAGAATAAATAATTTTGAAAATATACAAAGTTTTTATATCTTAAACAAATTTTGAAGAATAATTTTTTTTAATATCTGAAAATAAAATTAAAAATTCATTGTACATATTTAACATCCAAGACCCTGGATTCTTCATATGGGTTGTCATTAAAAAGTAATTTTTAAACGCATATTATTCTACGTGTAATTCGAAAATGTTATACACAGCGGTATGGCAAAGTTCTGATCTAAAAGATTCGTACTACGGATGCGATGTAAGAATGTAAGAATATGCATTCATATTGCATATACAGTGGTAATGAATTTGTGGTAGAGGAATATGAAATGACCATTTTTTAAACACTTAGGTATGACAAAAATAAAGCAAACGTCATCAGCCAAAAAAATGTGCCATATTAAAACAGTACTGCCATATACTTCAGTTCAAGCAAAAATGCTAAAAAAATTCATCCAGTATAATTTATGTAACGGTGAATAATACAAACCTTTGGCCCTTCGGGTACGTGGTTAGAATTCGATGTACTAACGCTTAATGATTTGGTGGCTAACGGCAACGGACAAAAAATTTCCAATAAGGCTTGATTCCGCTACCGTACCAGAAAATTGTGCCGTCATAATTAACAAATAAATTGTCAACTACACAAAATAATCACCGACAGCATCTGCTCGATTGGGATCAAATTAAGTTGAAATAGAACAACTGAACCGATCTTGGGTCGCCATTCTGTCTGTGAAATTAAATGAATGTTTGAAATACAACTTTTGAAAAGCAGACGAAAAGTCCGAGCAAGCGAACATCGAAAAACTTATATTCACCAAAAAACGTGAAATGTACCTGAACTTGCCACCATGCATGAAGTGCTGTGTCCGGCTGGCCCTATAACCATCTGATCGAAGAGTCGATGTAGAGCGTGTGAAATTTCAAACCTTAACAATAAAGAACAATGCACCATGCATCACGCTTTTCTTTGTCTCGGTGCGTTGCGTGTCTGTGATGAATCACTAATGGGCAATAATAATAAATTATTGTACCACGTAACAGAGCCACATTAAATCCTCACCACACAGCGCTTAACCAACGAACCTTAACCCAACGCGAGCCAGGATATATGGAACAACTTTTAGGGATATTCACCGTAAGTGTCGGTGAGGAGTAATGCATTCATAACGTAACGATGTCGTGCAAGTCCACACTTTAGAAGCGAACATAAAAATGCACCCACAATACCAGTGTAATAAAAGCACTACAAAGCGATGGAGGTTAGGGAAACCGCGTTTTCTGAAAAATAATGTTTAATTAAAAAAAATTCGGATTCACGGTATGAAAATCTTGCTGAAACAAACAAATGGAGGCACAAATTGAAAAATTTCAACTAAGTAAAAATATTTATTGGAAAAAAATAGAAACTCTAACGTTTTTCAGCTGTTCTGGCTATCAAACGGCTAATAAATTCGCACAGGCCTTAGACACTTAGAGAATATTTTTACCTCTCACACTTCACAAGACGTTGCCTCAATCTTCCTGTAAACGCAGCGACTACCTAACTTTGTGCTTGATTCACCCATGATCAACTATCCCTTTTTAAATTAAATTTACAGTAGCTAATCTAAAATTTGATTGTATTGTCATTTCAGCTTGAATTACTTATCACGTTGACTCCAAAGTGGTACATATGCGTACCACGAAATGCATTTCTTCAGGACGTAGTGGTACATAATTCGAGTTGCCTAAAATCGGCCAAATCCGAGAGCAATAGAGGCAAAAAAAGACCGATAACTCAATATATACTAGTTTATTTGTAGGTTCCGCTCTAAAAATTCCATTTATTTTCTTTTTGCAGTTTTAAAATTTAATTATGAAGTACCCCTATCATAAATTTTAGCCGGCCAACGCGATTGAGACAAACTAAATCGCGGAATTTGTCCGGAAAAAATGACCGTCTGGCGACCTTGTTTAAAAACAGTACAAAAAGTGAAATACTAGTACAAGATGAAGCAATCGTAGTCAACGTGTCAAGTTCAGAATAAAATTTTGCATTGTCGCAGACAATTCTAGAACCGACCATATAAACACAGACTAATTAATTCGAAGGTCATGTAGTTGGATTTACGAACTTGCTGACAATTGTGTGCACGAAACACCCCTCCCCCCCTCTCTTTCAAAAAAAATTTTGTAGGGGACGCGAGCAAAAGTTCTCACCTTGAATGCATGTTATGCCACTGACCTGTTTACGGTAATGAAATAAATGATTTTTAACTTCATTTCAACGATAAAGGGTGCTGGCCACGTATACATGGATTTGATTAGAAGTTTTTACTAGTTTGTGAACATTGAAGTATCCAAATGGGACGCAATTATTGCTTACAAGATACACAGCTTATTTTCAGTACCTGCAGGGTTTCACTGTTTATTATCGTTGGAATTCTTATTTCTTATTAGACCAAAAGAATTTTTATCGTAACAACACCAGTTTATACACAAGAACGCTGCACAAAACAGACTCTATTCAATACTCGCAGCAACAACACTCCGCGGAGCAAACGCATTGGTAGCAAAACCTGTCACAACATTTTCGATTACGTCATCAGAGGCGACTGATATTTCCGGAGCCACCAAAAAAACAGTTTCATTTATCGAGTTGGTACGTCTATAGACTGGCTTTATTTTGCAGCTGATGGCAAACTCGTGAAAGAGCTTGCAGCAGCCTGCAGGTGGTCTACGGAGTTCACAGTCTTGTTTCATTTACTTTTGGCATGTAGTACATAGCAAGTTCGTGATGAGAGACATTTTATTTCCTGTCACTAGAAGTCTCTGCCTATGCAGACACACATCTGAGTTATCTCATATTTTCTGAGGTTCCTCTTATTATTTTTTGCATAGGTTTTTCATCTTTTGACTAACTCTGCGTTTCTCTTAATACTGTTTAATTTCAGATGCATTCAAATTCAGCATTTGATTGATCATTGTGAATATTCTTTTCGCATGGCGAAAGAAATGAATATTTCATGCTGTTTTTCTCAATATTATAACGATCGTGTCTGGGTTTGACGTATCGTTCCCGCACAGGAATAAGTGAAATTACAATAAGTGAAGGAGTCGAGTGCTTGGCCGCGCGGCTGCTCATAACAGTTAACATTATTATGAACGCAGTGTGGTCGGCGCGGCTTCTGACTCGTCCCATGCATGAGCTGAAAACAATATTAGTCCGTCACTAGCAAAATTTATAGCAGGACTCAAAATGTCGATAAATTAAAATATATAAAAAATATAACTCAGTACTCCTGCAGTGAGTAACAGAGAGCACATTATCTCGTCGACAGAAACGTGAAGTCACGGACAGACGGACATGACGAGCACAATAGGGCATTTTTTCCATAAATGAGAAAATGTACTAAAAATAATTAATCGAGAATTGTTTCCAATTTAATAGAACGACGAATGAAATAGAAGAGTCTCCACTGGATGTCAATTGAAAATTGAAAAAAAAAATCTGTGCTCAAAAGGCAGTCAATGTTTTATGAAGTGCAGTTTTGAATTAAAGTTAATAGGTCTTCAAAATCTTCTTTCTGAAGTTCGTTCGGTTCAGGATCTGATAGCATTCCTTGAATTAGAAGTGAAGGCTTCATAACTGCGAAATGAGTCACTGCGACGAATGATGCTCTCAGTCCCTGCGAAAAGTTGCAACCAACTCTACATTATTTCTGTCTCTTATACACATCTAGATGTGTATAAGAGACAGNTGTGATCACTTATGGAAACCGTCACTCAGTGACAGCAGATAAAGAAACTATAATTTAGATAATAAATAAATGCAGTTCATTGTAATGCGGTGTTCATATCCTGTGACATTCATGATAGAGCATGTAAACCTGATGAAATCTCTTAAAATGCGATTTTGACGTCAAAATTCAACGCGATTTCAACGTTGAAACAACGTCGAAATGTACGACGTTGAAAAAAGGACGCTGATTCACTTTTCATTCTAGATTATTATTCAACGTTATTTCAACCTCGCTAAGTACGTTGCTTCTACGTTGATTCAACACGACATAGTCTGTTGGGTAGGTTCTTCTTCTCAATTCCACCTGCATTTATTACAATTTTTCATCCTTTTTCTAGCTAATATCTTTAAGCAATTATTTATATATTTCTTCTGATAACTATTGTGTGCATTCAAAGCATAGTTATACAACGTTCATACGTACAACAGCGTTCAAACGTCATATGTTTACATGACACATGTATACATGTGTACGGCAATCCTCGCTAGAAGCATCGTCGTCCATGGCTTCCTCATCTCTTCGGCCACGTGCCGAGTCTCCTTTTGAGTTCTCTTGGTTGCTGGCCGCACAAATCCTCGCTATTGACATTTGTAAAAGTGTGGTCCGAGGCTTATTTCTGTTCTAATTCTGGGCAGCAAATTTGGGATTGCCGAGGGAAAAGAGACCACGAAAAATGACGGGATCAGAGGCGGCATGAGCCTATATACGCTCTTGTGGCCCCATGCAGGGGGGGGGGGAGTCTACCGATCGAGTGCGGTTGTCGTTAGAAAAAAAAATGTATCCAAGTAAATAAATTTAAGAATTTAAGTTTGGTTACAGTCGGATTTGCAAATCGCGCTGAACGCATCAATTGGAAGTATATGTGAATAACAATCTAGATTATCAAAAGATAGAAAAATCCATTAAGTTGTTGTACTCGTTTTCGTTTCCCACAACTTAAAAACGAGGGTTAAAAAGTGAATTTGTACTTCCAACTGCCTTCAAGATTTGAAATTAAAAGATGAAGTGCATTCGTTCATGCCAGGTCCAGGTTGACTATACAAATCTAAGGAAATATCTTTTACATCTCATATATATATATGCCATCTCAATTCACCTCATACTTCCTGCAGCGCATGGTGCAAAATTTCCCTGACCTTCTTAAGAATTATGAAAATTATCTTAAGGTCTTCCTCGTTCAGATGTTTGATGTTGAACTGAAAATCTATAAATGGTTAAGTATGAATGAGTGTATATCCCGATAAGCATACTTGTGTGCACACAACTACCGTATTATTCTTCAGGAAGACCTATATAGTGCCTGAGATTAATTCTGATCGCAGCCACAC
Organism: Hyalella azteca; assembly: GCF_000764305.2. Classification (NCBI taxonomy): domain Eukaryota; kingdom Metazoa; phylum Arthropoda; class Malacostraca; order Amphipoda; family Hyalellidae; genus Hyalella; species Hyalella azteca. Next base: position 19,586 of record NW_025944722.1, on the reverse strand, counting down.
GGACAAGAGACTTGAAGTCCCAGTCACGTGAGACGCCTCACAATTAAACGGCCAGGCCGGTACAAGGCATCCATCCCAATACCAACACAAACTCTCTTGCTTCTCCGGAACCATGCAGAGTGTCGTCTGAGGCGATATTGATACGTGAGCCTCGCTACACATTCAAATTCGTTTTCCAAATTGGTATTTTCACGTTGACCGTGCAGCAAAGATAACATATCGTTGCATTAGTAATGTTTGCTTACGCATGACATAGATTTACATGCCATACCTTCAATTTGGCTTAGATTTGAAACTACTTAAGATTCTATTATATGGCCTAGTAGAGGCAGACCCCATTTTAATTTTTAGTTAGAATATAAATCAGAGTATCTGCAAGGTATGATTTTAATGTTATTTTAAAAGCACAATAAAAAAATAAATATTTTTTTAATCCTAGACTAGTTTAAATATAATTATATAGGTTTTCAATGGTTTAATTGAAACTTCGAAATATTACGTGGAAAAATTAGTTATTTTTTCCAATGTTATTTATGTATTATCGTGCTCTGATTAAAAGTTTTAAATTATTCAGTAACCCTTCAGAAATCAATTTATTGCGGCTATTATCCAAAACATTTTTCTCTTTAGTTAATTACAGAAAATTTCGCGGACAAACAAAATTTGCATTGCAGCAACTTAGTGACATGGTTTGTCCGCAAATTAAAAATATTCCTCTGAAAAGTCCTAAATCATATTACACTATTGCAAAATTTTACATAAGACCGAACACGAGTGAATTTTGTTCAAGTTTTTGTGTTGAACATCGAGCCAGAGCATCGCTGCCTCGGAGCAGACATATTCCTGAATAATATTATAAACATCCATGATGCCATGAAGCGCCTGGGTTAGTATTAATAAAAAATAATTTGGTCTGCCAAGTATACATACTACGCGGGGGCCATGCAGCATGTATATGCCTTTGTGATACAAATAAAATGCATTGTCGTGAATAATGTATGTATGTGAAAAAGATCACGTTTAAGGATAAGTGATAGTTATTGCCGTACTTATTTTGATTGTGAATATTTCTAAAATGTAAAATGTATGTAATGTATAATTTCTATAATTTCTATTATGTATGTATAATTCTATGCATACAGAAAACATAAATGGAACGAATTTGCATATTATTGAAAAATAGATCTCTATCAACCTAAGTTACTTTCATTTCATTTACTTTACTAAATCCGGAGGGTGGATGTGGACAAATACCAACAGTGGAAAAGTTTTTTACTGCAGAAATATCACTCGTTATTTTGCCGTAGAAATTTACCTCGATTAGTAGCAGTAGGTCATGCTGAGTTTCACCTTCTTATTAACCCTATCAACTCGTTTGTGATGATAACATCGGCTTGAAACCGCCTGGGCCTGCACAAAGCATGTCAGCGGTGTGAAGCTTGGATGGCAGGAGCGAGGAAGGCAGCGATCGCCGCCCTGAATGCGCCGCATCAAGCAGCAGCGCGCGCTAAGCTGTCGTGTGACGGACGCTTGACAAACTGCCGGGCCGGGCAGTCGCGGTATCTTGTCTACTGGCGCTTTGGGCTCGCGTCGCCCAAGCAATCGTAAATAATAATATGATTAACATGGTTATGTAGGCATCTATTAATTTAAGCACCTTTTCACCATTGACTAAGTTTTTGAAAAAAGAAACCATCGAAGTGGAAACTGAAGGTCGTGTTAAATTGCGATACCTTCTCGCACTTCACATCAGTACTGTACTTACTGTCGAAGTCTAGATCCAACTTGAACATTGAGAAAATAAATATTCTCTTGATTAAAGAATTGTAATAAGTATTTACTTGATGAATGAATTTCCGAGCATATACTGAAATTTCTGTTTTCCTAATTAACTCTAATTTTACTTTTATTTTATAAAAAGTATATACTTGATGTTCCGCGATAAACATGAGATCCCAACGAAAGAGTTTAGAAAATTAAGCTGCTCATAAAATTCTAGAAACTGCATCTAGTTAATTCAACTTTATTCAATTCATAAGCAGGTGAGAAAATGTTTTGCCTGCGTAGCAGGTTAATGTGAATATATTACTTAAATACTGATAAAGCAAAGAAAAAAGTTTGAAGGTTAAAAAACTGAATATTGGAATAAAATCTGTGCTATCTGTGTTAATATGTAAGCTGAAATAGGTGGTTTAAAAATTAGAATACTAACAAGTTAAGATTCACACGAAGACTGGAACATCGCATCGCAGCTCGAGCTCGCCCCCTCAACAATGGCGTCTAAATAGACTGACATCAGACAAGCCTGTAGCACAGATACCAGCCTGACATTTATCCCCACGGGCAGTCCTGCCTACAATTAACACGAAGCATTTGAAGCTTCTCGTTGACCGCGACCGAAGAAATCTCCTCGAATGCTTGCTAAATCTTTAAAAATCTTTAATTAATCCTCATTGATGCCCCGCTGTAAATATACACTTTTCATTACATCTTCAAGGTATCAGTCTCTCTGGAATACTTCTGCCAGCTGTCCGTGAAATATCGTGCAGTTCTCACTTCGACACAGAAAAGGCTANACCGGTGCAGAAACACAGCTCCTCCGCTCCCGCGGACTCCATTAGACGCAAGGCAATGGACCGGTGCAGAAACACAGCTCCTCCGCTCCCGCGGACTCCATTAGACGCAAGGAAATGGACCGGTGCAGAAACACAGCTCCTCCGCTCCCGCGGACTCCATTAGACGCAAGGCAATGGACCCGTGCAGAAACACAGCTCCTATATAGCTCCGCTCCCGCGGCCTCCATTAGACGCAAGGCAATCCTGTGTTCCTCTCCAGTCTAATCGATGGCCGTCAGCTTTGCGCTTCATCTCCCCGCTTATTGCCAGCAGGTGAACCACCCATCAGCTTCGACGTCCGCGTCTCGCGATAGATAACATTCATAAGATTCTCGGGGCAACTATGTTGTATGTAGACGAAGCTTAACATAGAACCGAGAATATGTAGTTACTTTAAGTTCATTTAAGCGGGTTTACTAAAGGAAGTAAATTGTTTCATATAGAAATAAATTTGTCTATGAAATATGTGAAGGATTTTAAGAACTCAATAACTTGTAAAGTTGATGATGTGAGTTTGTGTTGGGTATTCATGTATAGACGATTATAAGTGTATGTGGGCGGGTATTTGTGTATGTGGAGGGGTATAAGAGTATGTGGACGGTGTGCGGGTGAGTGCATGGACGGGTATGTTTTGTTGGGTTACATGAGGTTTATATGCACGATGAAGAGATTCCAGGCTGCAAGAAAGAGTTTAGCACCCGAACAAAGTACGTGGCCGATTTGCAGCTAGCTCACCTCTAAGCCGAGTCAAGTGAGCCCGGACCACTCAGAAAGGAATCTGAATCTCAAGTGGGTATATGCGTGTGTGGGCGTGTATGTGTAGGTGGGTAGCGGGTACTAGGGGTTTATATGCACATTGATGAGATTACAGGCTGCAGGAAAGAGCTTCGTTCACAACTTTCGCATATTTAAATAAAAATTATTGTTCTCAAATTCGGCATATAACAAAGAGATACATAGACATTGATCGAGTCCACCAAGTGAAACTCGGTCGTGAATACGGACTATACCGGAAAATGCAATGCATATTTTTTCAAGATTTAGCAAGCTTATAGGTCGTAATAGAATGTAAAGTAAATTAGTAGAATTTCTCTAATGTCCTGCTGTTGGCTCAACGGCAGCAAAATAAAAAGCAGAACTTAAGTGAGCATGCTTGAAATAAGTATTTGTATAAGAGTCTTTATAATTGCTCGCAAATCAAATCTCTCCTCCAAGTCGAGTTCCAGGATAGCTATAGTGATTTACACAACATATACGATCAAGTTTCGTACAAAAATACATATTGTAAAAAGAACCGAGATTCAACCCTACATCTAAGTCTCAATTTTTGCTGTACACTATACCAAGAAGGTTTCACGCCGTATCAGGTCGCTATGAATAGCTATAGAAGCTCTCAAATAGCTGCTGCTACAGTCGACACATCTCGCTAAAACCCATGCAGATCTCAGGCTCTGATGCGCTGGCATTTGCATCATCGGCAGGTGCTCATGTGCAGACAATTTTGCCTGAGACAAAGAACCGTAAGATCAATTTCCCTTGGGAGCATTGCGCTGGATATCTCGGCATGCAGGCAAGATAATGCCAGGAGGGCCCTATATATAAGCTGTAGGACGAGAAGGCCCCGTGCATAGCACAAGCTTGTAGGAGGCAGGAGGCACAATCATGCAGGAGGCCTTCTATACTTGACTATAGATGGATGTTTTTGGCTGGTACTCTGTATTTCTGTCTCTGCCCAATTTGAATGTTGTTAAAATTAACAGGAACATCAATTTGTATCGTAGCATGCCTGTTCAAAATATATTTGAGTGATTAAATTAACATTAAATGAGATTCAATTTACATTATTTTACCCAGCATTTTAGATCAGATTATATTTCATTAGCTCGTTGGTATTATGTTAGACAGAAGAAAAGATATGGGACTTTCATCAAATCCATTTTTTTCACACCTCAATAATTACAAAACCGATATTCAACGATTACCCTTGAGAGCTATTTAAAGTTATTTCTGCTGGAATTCAAGTCATTGATAATTTCGAAATTAGGATTTAACAAGCGTTGACAACAAAAAGAAATTTGCACGCATGCTTGGCATTAAAACCACACGCATGTATTACTTATCGCTCCGTCTGTTAAAAGTACTGATAAAATTCTGGGTACCTATAATAATGTTTTTTCTTCTCCGTGATTCTGAGTCAAATTTGATCGTCGCCATCAGCCATACCGCCTATGTGAGCAACGAATTTTCTCGTACATAAATAATAGTTAGATAAATACTTTTCTCATACAAAAATTAATGGAATGACACTATGAACATTCAAACTAAATGTGATTTAAAATCAATTTTAATTTTTGATTAAACTGACCATGTCAAATCATTTACCACAACATCGTTTCCCAGACGCCGAAAGAACACAAGATTGACATCGGTCGACAGCCACAATTTTTTCATTCAACTGATGGCTTTTTATCAACTGAAAGCTATGCATCACAACACGCGTGAAACTAAAAATTCAATAGCAGTCTTAAAAATCCCCAATTTAAAAAAATTACTACACGGTTGAGCGAGATCTGCATTTAGAGGATAAAATGGCTTAAAATGTTATTCATAATGCATTCATTAATAATAATGGCTAGAAGGAATTTATGCGAATATCTTACAATTTACTCATGCACTCGTTGTACTCGAGTGTTTATGCATTTTTTTCGTAAAACGAAGAATGTGTACATATGTTTCCATGTTTGTACACCCAAAATAAATTGATATTTTATATGATCTTTTATTCAGAAAACGATAAATATCCAATATATTTAATTTTATTCATAAGCGATAGAAGACAAGCACCTCGTCCTCGAATGAGTTAGAAGTATATAAAGTGTTATAAAACTATTGGAGCTTGCAGCATTTAACCGTTTCGTGAGTGCAAGTTTTCTCTGACAGATTGCATGTGAACGAACAGTGTATTTTGTCTGACTTTAATAAGCTTCGAAAATTACAGAGCATCAGCTGAGGTTTTATTTGATTGAAGATCTGATATTATTACTTTGAATGATATTATGTGATATTATTACTTTCATAATATATGAAAGTGTGATATTATTACCTTGATATTATTAAAAATGTGTGATATTATTACTTTCATAGCAATATTAGAGCAGATCACTCATTTTTACCCATTCAATGCTGCACAAAGCCTACTTTAAAAAACTCATATTACAAGTATTTTTAACATACATACTCATTTTCTACTATGATAGAACTCTTTCATATCAAGTCTGCGGAATTTTAAACACTCGAATTAAAAAAAGAAAACACATATTCAAGGCTAATTCAACAACTCATATTCAAAGTTCATTTAACACAATAACATTCATGACTGATTTAAAACATCATACTGAAAATCGAACTAACACACTCTTACTCGATCAGAGCCAAATCAAAGCCAGTCGTATAAAAATCAATTCATGATTCATTAATTCAAAGGCAATCCAACAAACTCACTTTCAGAGCCGGAAGGCAGACTTTTGAGATCAGTGCTCGCGGAATTTGTTTCTGGGCGCTTAATTATCATTAAATTGTAGAGTTTCTGATTGCAGCAATTGCCACGGAACTTCATCAACGATTCAGCCGACCGCACGCATCCAGGCTGACATATGAGCACGTATGTCGAGCCAATCATTGGATTTCAGTCGGTTACTGCTCTACGATAGATGGACGCAGAATTCTGACAAATTTCATTATAACAATAATTGAGTACATATTCTTTGAATACCAATGCTTCCCTGGAATAAGCTGTAAAAGCCAATGGTGCAATTAACTAATCATTTGATGAAACATCGAATGCGTTAATTCTACTATCGCAATTTTTTATGAACGTGAACAAATAATGCGTAATTTCCAACAGACTCCAAATTCCAATGTATCACATTATTATCATTCAGTTGACATGCGTTTTATATTTTGCCGTCACTGAAAACATGAATTTTAAAGCCACATCATGGCAATTGACGATAAAAAGCACGATACAAAATGGCGATAAATAGCTTGACCAAATCAAGATTAAACCATGACCTCTTCTACTGGGCTTGGTTTATAGGATTTAGATTGTAGTAACTTTCTAAAAAATTTAGCGTCTCTCGAGTCGGTATGAGTAAAACCGAGAGTCAGTATAGCAGGGCTTTCAAAATTTTTTTGCGCTTAAGGAAAGCCACTAGCACTTGCCAAACTGCGTTAATATAAATTGCCCGAAGCCAAGAAACAATGATAATATTTATATTACCAAGAAGCCAAGAAACAATGGCAATATTATCCATAAAATAATGGCGTATATGATTTTTCACGTTAGTCCGATATATAACTCTAAAATGGTGCGAATTTTTCATACACTTCATTTTGCTACGTTCATCTCAAATACGTATCTGTAGCTTGTTAAGTTGTTACCTTCGATCTATTTTACAATATCGTTTAATCTGCTGGGTTATTTGCCAGGGGCACACTTGGGCAAAATGGCAGTGCGGCCTTGAATTCAAAATATCCCTCACTATCACTCCTGGGCCTCAATACGGCCCCGGCCTCCTCGGAGTATTGACTATTGAGCGCCGATCTGCAAACTCCAGCCTTGTCAATCAGCAGCCTTCGCCAGCCTTAGCCCGCACGGCATTTGGAAAAATCTCTATGATATCCGTTTACGTTTCAAATTTCAGGGGGCGAAATAAAGCTGTCATGTACAAAATGGGCAGAAAAGGCAGTGAAAGAACGAAGAAAAATTCAATGGTGATGCAAAAAATGTAACTCTATAGGTAGGGAAAAGCACTCAGCTCTCGAGCAATTTTATTAATGTGCATAAGATGTATCGCATAAATTGCTTCTTCGGAAAATTCACGGGTAAGCGATGGAAATGTATTAGAATGCATTTACATTGACGCAGTCCAGGGACTCTGCTTACTCAAAAAAAAATCCCATGAAAAGAAAAAAGCAGCTTGTCCTAAACTATGCACTGTAAAATTTGAATTTAGATAATAATGAAGCCTGACTGACACAAAACTCTTGGACTAAATCTAGAAAGATTAAGGGACCGGGACTGTCTCTCCACTTGTCAAAAAAGTCCCGCAGTTTTTTTCACACAAAGAGTAATTGAAAGTTGGAGGGCAAGGCTCTTTCAAAATTAGGCGGACTGATACAAACTGGACAAAAATACATCAAACTTATTAAGTTGAAAGCGAGTTCCACCTCGTTGATGAATTAAAGTTCACCTGCGACAAAAAAGGCCTATTTTTTGCTCTATTTTTCGAATATGAGGGTTCTGAAGAAGCCTGCTGACGGAAACAATTCCGTTTCTTTCGTCTTGGATTCCCTCGATATAATTTTAGTTTTTTTTCGCTAGTTAATATATTTGGGTGCCATAAAACACTTTTATTAGAAACTTTTCAGCACGTTAAAATGTTATAAACATAACGAAATTCACGTTATTTACAAGTGGCCCAATCATCACGTTATTTTACAAGTGGCCCAATATACAAAAAAATAACTTCAAATTAATACCTCTTATCAGGAAGCAATCCAATAACGTACAACCACGGCGAACTGCACATTACGAACTTCTATTAGAAATTTCTTCGCAGCCCCTGACTAGTTTGATGTCAGCTGTCTATATGGTCAGTCCTTCACAGCACCTTACGTGATGGATGTCAGCTGTCTGTGATCAGTTCTTCGCTGCCCCTGACAAGTTTGATGTCATCTGTGGTCTAGCTGTCTCTATTCTATGCAACTAGTTGTTAATATTATACGCCCACCATCAGCTGCCGATGAATAAATGATCACCAACGGCCCTTGTGGGTCATTTCATAGATACACCGATATTCTTCTGTCAAATAATTTGTTGAATATTTAACGCATGACTGTTACCTTCTGGCAAACAGGGGGCACTCCTCACGTAATGGTCCTCCTCTATAAGGTTGGCATAATGGCTTATTTCAGTCAATATAAGGATAATATGTAAAGTTAACAAAGTCAACGCCATATCAACAATCATGAAGCTATTATAATCTGCGCTTGAAGTTTGCAATGTTAAGTAACAATACTAGCGTCATTGGTGGTCCGTAGACTGTATTTCTTTTTGTTTTAAATAAAAATGTGAAGAAACGATAAATTATTTCATCTTGAAAAATAAATGTAGGGAAAATTTAATCAAAAGAGATTAATTATACTAATCCTGACCCCTTGGAAGACCTTGATGTCTTATTGTACGGGTACGCCACTGGCGAAGATTTGTTGAATCGAAATAAATGCAGCAGCCGAGTTTATTTCATATTGATCAAGAGAAATTTATGTTTTTAATGGAGTAAAATCAAGAGTTACGTAGTAATTCTACATAATGGAATCTCGCCATGATGGAGGTTTGTGAGTTTCATAACAATCGGTGATATGGACCTTCAATTGCGCTGGAATTTTAACAAAGGAATGCGTATCTAAAATATCGTTTATAATATGCTTTTTATTAAAATATAATTGCTTTATCGAAGCACTGACTTAACAGTCAGCTAAAGAGGATGTCAGCAGTGTGGGACTCAGTTGGATGTGAGGGACAGTTAACTCACCCTGCCGCCCTCACACCAACAGCTCCGTCAAAGTGATCCGTACTCTCAAGAAGTAGCGCCGCGGCCGCGCATGTCGGTCATGAGAAGGCAGTTTGTCACGGCTAAGGCGCTCGTGAATGTCATGCCGTCCGTCTCCATTTGTCGGTCTAGTCCGTCTAACACAAAGAAGGGTGCGGCTGCTCCACACTTTTTTATCTCCGGCAAATTCTCGTCAAACTGAAGAGCATACACTAAATTTAAATAAACCTCTGAGACTTTACTGCCTGAAGTTGAAATAATGTTTTTAAGCTGTCTGGAAGGTCCGTTTCTCTGAATTTTTTTCTTCCCTGAAGTTTTCTTCCTCTGAACGCAACCCATAAGCAAAAGCAAAGCGATGGATTCCGTCAACAATTTCGAAAATGGTAATGAGAAAAGACTACCGGAACATAAAGTAAATACGTAACATGAGTAATGCAGTCCACAGAAATTGAATTCCATAGAGAGATAAAATTCATCAGAAAATGTAATCCTTCATAGAAGGAGATTTCATTTGCGTAACAGTTCGAAAAAAACGATAAATATAACAATTCAACTTTCCAACGTGCAATAATCAATCAACTTATAAATAGCATTTCCGCAAGAAGAGACGAATAAAATTCACCTATTGCAAGCTACAAGGCATGAAGTGCGGTGAGCGAGCTCGGTTCTCAGGTAAGCTCGGAGTGTTTGCCCTGCAGAGGTAATAGCGACAGCGCAAACACAGGCTGCACTGATGACCAAGTGTCGAGCCTCCAGCACACCTGAGAATGCATCTGTTCACCTGGCCGGCCAACTCGTGTACAGCTCCCTAGTGATGGCAATACGTGCGGCACACGTGAGGTAAGTGAGTCAAGGAGTTGCGTCACACGTGACGGCAAGTGAGGGTAAGTGAGTCAAGGAGTTGCGTCACACGTGACGGCAAGTGAGGGTAAGTGAGTCAAAGAGTTGTGTCACACGTGACGGCAAGTGAGGGTAAGTGAGTCAAGGAGTTGCGTCACACGTGACGGTAAGCGAGTCAAGGAGTTGTGTCACACGTGACGGCAAGTGAGGATAAGTGAGTCAAGATGCTTTGCCACAAGTGACGGTGAGGATAACTGATCTATAGATATGAACTAACTATAAGAGACGGTAAGCGAGGATAAGTGAATAAATAATGCATAGAAACAAGTGTTCTGTCAGTAACAGAATTCATTCATATGAATGCTGTGTCAGAATCCACAGCATTCATATCGGACGCGCAGTAAGTAGCAGTGCTCGATGGCTAATTAGCTGCAAACTCCAATAAGAAAAGATTGAAGATCACGTGTACATTTTTGCTTGGAAAATTTTGTAGTAATCTGCAGATATTACGACATAAAAAAATATCAAAATTATGAGTGGCGTCTGCCCAATCAATCGTGTAACTATGGGAAGAAATTAGTCCATAGCGTACAACTAAACATTCTCCAACAATCTAGCTAAAACTTGGTTCTTGAAAATCGAATAATAAAAATAAAGGAATTTCACACAAGATAACTGACGTTCTTTACGTAAAGAGAGGCTGGAAACCAACGATGTTATTATAAGACGACCATAAAATATTTATTTAAAAAGTTCATTTCGAAATTAAATAAGCTTCAACATATAATCATTCCTCTGCTTGCGGCCTAATAGTCATCCATTTTTTCCACTATTGAAGCGTCAAGACTGCAAATAAGCGAGTGGAGCATAAAATTTCTCTCGCAATTTGCATGTTCAGGAACGAGAGTGAAAATCTGTGAGTGAAAGTTGCGGCTTTAGTGCCTCGTTTGAGTATATATATGGACTGAAATGAGAAGTTTTCTCTGTAGGAATTTTTGAATAAAAATAAAAAAGTTCTCAAGCTTTCAGAATTTCCAACCCTCTTGTTAACACGTAATTGAAGAATTTTATAATTAAACTAATTTTTTTATTATATCAGTAATCAAACTGTTTGACGACCAACTAATTGATTAAAGCACGTTTTGGATTATTCAAGGCATTTTCAGACTACTGATTTTACATAAAAATTCTTCCGTTACTTCGTACTGCATGATATGAGACGAAATATCGCTTTACGTCAGCAAAGCGACCACTATAACCATTTTGAAGCAAAACAAGGCTCATTTTTAAAAAATTTTGTTTGAACTCTTGCCGCTGCTTGGTTTTGGTGTCAAAAAAACGGCCTCTTTCCTCATATGATAAGAGATTAATGCTGGTCAACTGATGAGCTAAAGAGCCGTAGAAGGTAAACATCGGCCATCCCTTGGCCCTCGATAATATGGCCAAGATATCAGGAACGGGAATAGCGAAGCTCGGAATCGTTGACTCACGCATGCGGACGAGACTCTGGCCTAACGGGCGTCTTGCAGCCTGCCATTTGTTATGGGTAATAAATAAGGCAAGCAAAAAATGCTCCCCGCAGTCTGTCATGCATGAGAAAGTAAGTACTTGAGGAAGCTACTCATGAGGAAGCTTGTCATAAGGAAGCTACTTTAGCGCAGATTATGTTGATAAAAACTGTTCGTTATGAGTACAGCACCAGCAGCTACGTGGTCACGAGACATGTACAGTACCAGCAGCTACGTGGTCACGAGACATGTACAGTACCAGCAGCTACTATAACGGCCAGTTTGCACTCAACTGAAGGCCCGAGTCATTGAAAGTCGATCGAAGTTCATTGACTCCATATACTCTTAGCTTAAAAGCGTCTCATAACAAATTTGGTAGTGACATTCACTGCTTAAACGACCTTGGAAAGACAATAATACTCAATCAGAGTCAATCATAGTCCTCGCGTTTCATTCGAAGCGACGAACCTATGGAAGTAAAATGATAACGTGACGTTCAAAGAATTGAATCACTTTATCGTATGATCGATGTGACATGGAAATACCATAATTGGATACATATTTCAAAAGATTATCTTCAGCTCGCTCATATAGGAATATCATTCCTATGTGCGAGGAATATCATTCCTTTCAGTCTTCATAAATCTTCAAGAGATCGCAACAGTCACGATTTTGATACTTTATACTCATGTCCGGCGAACAACTTGCCTTTTCTTGATGGCTGCTCGTTACGTTTTACTTTAGACGTAAAATAATGAATTGAGAAGTCTACGCTTAAATAAAATAAGTATTTAACCTTTACAAAAAGTTTGAAAATTTTCGTCATGACTGTTTTCGTTCATGGGACAATTCTAGTCTTATTATATTTATTTTGTTCGGCGTATAGTGACCGCGGCCAAATAAATACATTCTTAATTATAGTGACCGCGGCCAAAATAGACCAAGAAGCGCATTTTGCTTATTTCTCCTGTCTTCCTTTGTTAGAAGTAATTTATTTTTTCGTTTCAGCATTGCAATTATTTTTTTTTAGATCACAGACAATTGCACAGTTCGATGTTAATGAACCAGTCTTCACTTCTGGGAACCACGAGCCATGGTCACGCCAAATCTGTAAATCCAGAGTAAAAAACACAATAATTCTACTCGATCTGAACAGTTTTCAAGATATCCAATAATAGCCTGAAAATTGATTTTTTTAAGCGAAAGAGTAAATGCGTTGACGATGGGTCAGGGCGCATTTAATGGCTTACAAGTGTTCGCAGCTGTGCATAACACGGCCATTACCTGAAATTCCGGAAAAAAAGAAGACTATATGTACATAATTTACATCCCTCTCAAATGCGGTCAAGCATTAGATTTGCAGTATTTGAACAACTTGATTTAGATTCGTGTCAGAATCTGAACTCAAAAATACCACACATAATATCAACTATTCATATCCGTACAGCGCTTTTTCCAAGAATATATTCCTGTTCGATCATACTGTGATTGTTAAAACAAGAAAAAACTTAAAGAGCAGCAGCACCCGCACGTGGAAGGCGTGATTGATCGAGCTCACTGTGGACACAATTAAAGTATAAATCTGGCATCAATTCAGGCCAGCCACAAAAGTTGCTGCCACGAAAGTGCCAAGTTGACGGCTAGCTATATGACCTCTGTTTGATGCGTAGCAATTATAAGTTCGAGGTGGAAAGGTTTCAGGTTATTAATCCCCTTTGCTTATTGGTGAGTTATACTAGGCTTATTTGGTGTTGAGCTTGAGAATTACAATATTCAACGCGATCAATACTTTAATCAACGAGTTCTATTAAAACAATATCATCGTCCTCTAATCTTCCCTTAATTAACCTTAATATACCGGCAGTGGTGAGTGAGGTTCTGATGTGTAATGAATGAATCCAACTTTACACGTGTTATTCAAGGTGGCCTTTCGTGTTAAAGGCAACGAAAGTTTCCGACATAGTTAGCCAATTACAGATTCGTCGCTTTGTGAAGGCTCTGAAAATGTTTGAACATCAAGAAGTTATTATACAGAACTGTACGCACGTATAAGGGAATCAATCCGCAGGTGAGAAGTTCGAACGCAAGCGAGGATAAATTAACCCGAAACTCTTGTTAAAACATAAATAGCCGATAATGTACGAAAAAAAAACATAATTTGTTCGAATCAAAGTACATTCGCGTACGGAATTTATTTCAACTTGTGGGAACAATTTAATAATGTGATTCAAGTATCGGACTAACAAATAAATGTATTCTTAAAAAGAACATAGGAACAAAATAAAAGCAGTTATTTTCGAAGCAATTTTTAAATAGAAGATAGGAGAGCTTAAATTAATCTACGCATGTTCGGCCTCGAAGTTCATCCCACAAATATATGTACCGGATTATTTCATTGAATGCTAATAGTCATGCTGCAAGAATAAAACTTTATGAGATTTTTAAGATATTTGTAGAATGAGGACCGAAATCTAAAGTAACATTTGGCTAGGTCAGGGTCTCATCAGTTAACCGAGATATGAACGCCCGAAGCTGATACCGGCACTCGCGATAAAAACACGCAAGCTTATTTGACGCTCATCAATGGTATTACCGGCAGCGACCACGAGCGAATGCCAGGCGACATATATAGGGGATTAACAAAGGCTTAGTTAGAGAGTTCAGCAGCGAATTCAGAGACATCGATTATACTTTTAAGGAAGTTTTGGCAAGAATATCATAGGCCATCCAAAACTAGCTAGACAGATACAATTGAAAATTACCGTCGCTGGACCTTCCATTTTTCTCTTTATTCATATTTTTAAACTTCGGGAAAAAAATTCCACTCATTAATGCATAAATGAATTCACATGTTTTTGATTGAGTATAACTTCAATCAACATGGGCTTTCAATTAGTTTTAATTCGACACAAATATCAAAATGTACCTAATATTTTCAGTTAAGAATTAATATGGCGGCCTGCTACAAATTTGCGAACTTGCGTGGATGGGTTGAACCCCAGCTTTTTCAATTCAACACGATTAGGTGGATAAGTGTGCATCTACGTTACTCTGACTAGAAAATATATAATAACATTTTGTTACTCTTACTAGAAAATATATGATAAAATTTCTTTGCATCGGCTGATTGTTTATAAACGTGGTAGCAGTATCTGAACAAGAAAATGTATACGCTTTTAAGACAAATCAGCAAGAAAGTAGCGCATCGTAGCGCTACTTCCAGCAACAGTAAATAATGCTGAGTACGCGCAGGCGACTGAGGTCTTCAATACTGTGGCGACGGTGCTGGAAGGCTACAATTGAAATATTCAACGCCGCCCGAGTGCTGTACGTGACAAAAAGGTAACATGAGCATGTTCTGAGACACCTATGCATGGATCATCTACAAGTTCACATCAGGATCGGCTGTCAACCCGAATCAACATAAGAATGGCAACTCCAGTAGAGGTACTCATCACGTCCGGCCTAGTAAACTGTTTTGCCATTGCAGTTTCCGATAAGTTCTTGAATCAATTTCCAACTCCAGCGGGAATCACATATCGCGTTCCTTGTCTGGCGTGAAACGCGAGCCGGAGAGAAGTACAAAGACACAAATATTGCCCTACGCTTATAAGCTCACCTGCTCAGTGTGGGAGAATAGGGTCGACAATTTTATTCAGGATACCCAGCACTGAGCAAAGTGACGGACTTGAAGAAAAAGTCTATTACAGAAATGTGGATGGACCCCTCACACTTTGCTTCCACGAATTTAAACTGAGGCTCAAGCAAGGATTAATTGGATTTGAGATGTTCCTACAAATTTAAATGTTTTCGAGCGAGCTTCAGCCATCACATTCAGTTAGGTTAGCAAAATTGAATTAAGCAAATTACACTTAATCCAACCACAAACACTTAGTAATCTCTATCGATGATGGTATTATATAATTTAAATACCTAAACGCGGTATAGATGACCCCTGAAAACAATTTATATCCGTGAAAACAACATCGAATTCTCGTTGCAGCCTCCGTCTTTGCTTGAAAACATATTTTTCATCAGAGAAACAATGAGCGATACACAACAATAAAAGACCCCATTTGGCGGACAGCCCCAAATAACAAACACAGGCACAGTAATTCGTAATTATATGTAATAATTCATTATGAGCGGGACTCCATCATTAGTATAAGCCTTAGCGGTAAACATGTATTTAATCATACGTGTGATAAATGCCCGCAATTAAATTTCGCCAGGGATAAATAAATAGTATCCGCACAGGAAAACATGTGGCTTAAATGTAGAGAGAGTGATATATTTGAGCGATAAAGGTGTCAGCAATTGTGGAAAATTCTTATCTTGCGTAAGAGTTCCGGTTGGAAAACCTTTATAATTTGGGTTTGAGCCATTACCACTCATTTAATTTGGCCGGCTACAATTACCAGCATCTCTTGCAATTCTGTGTGGGCAACCTTCCTCAATTATTTCTATTTGAATTCGAAAATTGAAGCAAACTTCAGATACGAGCATATGGCCCCCGCCGCAGCCCACCAGTCACATTCATCATGACTGCCGACGACGTCACATCTCGCCTTTCTCGTCCGCTTCATCTGCATTATGGAGTGAGAACTTCAGCGCGCGTCTGGTGTGGCAGCCTTGAGGTGTGAGACGATCTTATTGCGACGGCTGCAGCTCGTCTCCCCATGGAAGTAGACGGGTCTCGGCGCGAGCACAGGAGAGGAACGGATGCTGCAGGCTGGTTGTTCCTACGCTGAAGCTCGCGGTGTTGTGGCAATTTGGCAGCTCTGGCCAGTTTCCAAGTTTCAATTCTGAACAACTGTCTCCGTTTCACATATACTAATCTCATCCAGATAAAAAACCTCTCTTTCCTTCAAACTGCATACAAATTTTACAACTTTACCATTTATTGTAGCTTTTTAATTTAAGATGACATTATAATATTTCAGAACACAGCTGCTAAATTGATCGTAAAATGTCTGAAATTGAAGACCACATATTCGGCTTGTTATAATCTCTAAGACAATAATTTGGGGTAAACATTTCTTTCAACCTGTTGGTATTTTTTGACAGGATGGGCGGCACAAAGCCTAGCATGTCAGTTTCTCTGTGCTACCTGGCTGGCTGGCTTGTACCCAATTCAGAGGGCTTCCCACCGAGGCAGCAGCTCGAGCCATATCACTTGTCGAGTGAATCTCTTGTGTTATCCAGAACACATCTAGTATAGTAAATTTATTATTTGTTGAAGTTTTTTTAAATTACTATTCAAGTGCAACTTAATCTTTCCTTCCTCAGAAAAGGGAGGTCCTGCTATAGGTTTGTACAGCGATAACTATATTGTAACAATAAAAATGCGAGTTGATAGCGCGCGTGAAGGATAGCTCTACTCGGAGGCGACATCTTTACAGAGACTTATGAGCCACGCTCAGCCCGGTACAGTCGCACGACATTGCCAGAGAGAAGATAACTGATGAGCAGAGTACATTCTATCTTAATCTTTAGCCTATCCTTTTAACTGCCACTGAGAAATTGTCAATAGTATGCGGCGATAGAGCGTTCAACAGACAAATTAATGACCACACTGAAATTATCGATATAACTTCTCAAATTTACATCAGTCTTTCAGTCGAAATTTATCTACTTGATCGCCTTCTTTTTTTTCTAATCCTTTTAGATCAATGTAGTTCGTGGACGATAAACAGCTCGTCATTATATTGCCTGTCTCCTTAAGTCATAAAAGTTTGTCATTATATTGATTGCCTGCTTACTATGAAGACCATCAATTTGACAACAAAATTTGCTATTACACAGTATTTCCTTCATGTTAATTTTGAACTTATTTATATGATACTCTGTCTCACATTAAATATTGCCATCTAATTACAAGCCGCATCCCAACATGTGATCTTCTCATGTTCTCGAAGCTCCGGTGAGATTACGCTACATAATTTCAGTACGCAACCTTCAGAAACTTAACAGGTCAAAGAATGGGGCGATATTGCGAATTTTTAGAACTGGGTTGACGAATCACGGTGGGAAATAAGCGTTTATTTTGTATAAAATCGAGAGTAGAGAGCCTCAGAGCAACCAGAATGATTCGGAGGAGATGTCCGTCCACGGAAGAGCACGCCACGCGACCAGTCTGAGGTGAGGTCGTACATCACGCAGAAGAATGGGTGATAATTTGTCCATAAGCGATACACTTTTTGGAAATGAGGTCCTCTCTGTTCGTGCTGTAGGTAAGAAAAAGCGTCACCATTTGAGCAATATGACGCATTAATTTCCCGAAGAGTATCAACGGCAGCGCTGGCATCTTTCAATAGAGTCTATGCTATATAGCGACTCCATACAGGTCTGGCAGGGCGTCGCGCACACAGGGACAACCTTGGCTTAATTTGACTCGGTTGCTGATCAGCCTGGCGTTCAAGAAATATAGATATTCCCAATATTCTTTCACAGGTTGATGATAATTAAGCAGGAGCAAGCCTTTCCAAATCTTCTTAGAAGCCACTGTTCAAATAAAAATATGGTTTCATGCAAGCATTATTGATGCTTGCATCAGGACATACTGAAACATATTTTGCTAGAACAATAATCATGAAAGGGTGACGGACCAAAGAGAAATTGCCCAAAAAGTGGCTGAGCAAAAAATCGGTAGTAGACCAAAGAGTGACGAACCAAGGAGAAATGACACTAAAAGTGGCTGACCAAAGAGTGGTAGACCAAAGAGTGACGGTCCAAAGAGTGGCGAACCAACGAGTGAAGTACCAAGGAGAGCTGTGGTGGTGCAATGGTAAGAGACTCTATTTCTCGCACCCAGCTCCCGGGTTCGAGTCCCGCTGAGGACAAGTTCTTCTGGGAAGCTCAGCTCATGGTCGACACAGCCGTTCATCCAACTCTGGTTGATAAATGAGTACCTGGCTTGTCCAGGGTGTTGTGTAATGCAATAAAGTTGTTCTGGTGGGTCAGCGAGCCAGTGATGGTCGTAGAACTACCAGTGGCACCAAGTGCCCGGAAAAACTGACCTTTCACCCCCCCCTCCCTAGTCGCCACTACCAGGATGGGCAATTACAACAACAACAAGTACCAAGGAACGATTGATCAAAAAGGGACGGATTCTTCATATATTAATTACTGTGTACGTTGAAATGCAAGCTCAAAAAGCAAAAGGATAAATAGTATACATAGTTAAATGGCTAATTCAAGAATTAATGACCATTTCAGCTTCCCCTACATTGCGGCATGGTTCATAACATGAGTTAGTGAGCTCGTCTAAAAATGTGCGTACAAAAATAGCCCATCTCACTCGCATCCTTCGCTCGTCACTGCGACATGAATACGTTACGTTGCTACGTAGAACACGTAAAGCGGGAGAAAAATGTACGCCGAGGAACACGTCAACATTGGCTGCACAGATGAAAATTTATTTAGTAACGAAGCTTGAACATGAGTATGATAGATATGATAACTTATATTGAACCATGAAAGTATTTTGTATTTTTTAACATCAAGATAATGGTGCTAAAGTTCCTAATAAGAATTCGTGGTTGAAAACAGCGTTTTTATACTGAGCAAGATTAGCTAGGTACTTCATCGCGCACGAAAACCGTTCAGGGAGAGGTGCATTAATGGTGATTATCCAACATCGTTCAATGTATATATTGTTGTTGTATTTTATTTTTGAGTTGTTCAACACTGACTAGATCGAATTCCTTTCTCGATCTTACAAATCATGACTAAAAACTCATGACTAAAATATTAATGTGAAAAAAATAGATCGAAAGCCTTCTTCTAATATTGAACATAGCAAACCTGCGCAGAGTTTGCCCATTTTCGTGGTTAAAACAAATATTTATTTTTCGATAAACGGATACACAATATAAGAGAAAATTTTTCTAGGAAATAGGAGACACAGTGAACTTCTGTGCTCATGTTTGAGGCTGCCATTAAGTTTCATCTCAATTGAATAAGCCACACTCATCGAGTCTAGCCCCACGACCAGCAATTCTGAACAA
>NW_025944721.1:0-2979 GCF_000764305.2 Hyalella azteca | reverse complement strand
TGCAGCTGTTGACAGCCTGCAGCTGTTGACGGCCTGCAGCTGTTGACGGCCTGCAGCTGTTGACGGCCTACAGCTGTTGACAGCCTGCAGCTGTTGACAGCCTGCAGCTGTTGACAGCCTGCAGCTGTTGACAGCCTGCAGCTGTTGACAGCCTGCAGCTCAATAGGTGGTCACTGTCACTGTCACGTGTCGCCCAATAAATTAATGCGCGATATCGCTGCTAGAATAAAACTTAAGCGGGCATGCAGCTCACAGCACTGCACCGTACTTCATTACTCTAGCGGGCTTATAGCCCCCAAAATATTATTATATTCTTTTTATATCTATATTTATACTACCATACGTATCTCTCCATGACCAGCATAAAATATGAACTTAAAGTTTGCAAAAATTATCAAATTGTTGCATGAGTTATACGATCGTATGACCAAGAACTTTAATAGTGATTTATCTATGTATACTTAAATTTTCTGTTTATATTTCAGCTTATTCGGATTTTTGAACGACTTCTTCAGCAGTTTTCAACTCGATTATGTTAGTCAATTGAGATAGGTAACTAATTTATTTCCAACAATCGCTCCGCATCTCGCAGTCAGGATCCCTTGAAATAACGAGCGGCAAATTGTGTGTTATTCATATACCTTATTCATGTGACTTATTCATATAAAGTCTTCACAATGTTGAAGTAAACGCGTAACAAAATATACGAAAGGCAATTTAGAAGAAAATAACAGAAAATGTTTGCAACAGGAGCTCGCAGCCACGTCAGATTAAGTTAGCTACCCATCATAAAGAGCTATTATTAATATTGCATATTATGTAAGTTGATATATCACACATTTTCTACACGTTAGATTTAATAAATGTAAGGTTTATGAAGATGACATATTTTCGAGAAATTCGATATTTGTATGCCGTATTCGGGAGTGTTCGGGAAAAGAAATTATTTTCTGCAACCACTGTTGAAATAGTAGCACGCATGTCACTGCAACGCAGAAGGTAGAATTAAGTATAGATTAATTAGTAATTAATGAGTAAAGGCAGAGAGGTATGTAAGAAGAATACCTGTATATACGATTTCAAAATTTAAATATAAATAATAACCCTTCGCTCTTCTTGGAACGCTTTGGAAGGGCATGATTTGCTGTTATTTTGTTCAGTCAACATCAACTGCATGGAAATGTTTTCGCATTATGAAATAGTTTAATAGAAGTCAGCTTCAGTAGCTTAGGAAGTTGAAGTCCTTTAATTCGTCTAACAAGACAGTTGAATGCAGAACTATAATGACCGCGCGATGGGACAGTTCATCCCCGAGGCATGACAGTTTTGCCCACATCTTAAAAGGAGGAATTGTTCTATTAGAGGAATTGTTCGCGTCAGAAACAGCTTAATTAACCGCTGAGATATCGCCTATTTCAAATATAATTAATTGCGAAGAATTTGAATTCTCTCGACCTGTCCTTGGGTTATTATATATGTATATAGATTTTTCAGCGTTTAGTAGGCCGGAGGCCTGTCGCCGATTCTTAACATTCAGAACACTCACAGCTCGTTGCGGACTTGAACTCGCAACTCACTGCTTCAACTTTTCTTTGCTCAACCGCCCGACCTCATCGCCGGTTCTGGCCAGAAACTGGCGCACAGAGCTGGGATTGAATCCGCAGCTCTATGCTCCAATCTTGTTTAACCACTGGGCCACCTTGCCATCTTGGCAAGGTGAACTGAAAATTACTTTAGCTGCTTACAAATTACAACTTACAATGACGACTAATTTTGGTTACATGCTAGCCGTCTCACTAAGTTTTCTCTATCTAAAAGCAATAATTTGCTCACTTAATAAATCTTATTCATAACGGAACCTGTTTCTTTACTACAAGTTGGTGCTACGATCTCATCAATAAGAAGACTGCACGTGATGTGAAGAGAATAAATGGAAGCAAATCTTGAATGTTCATAAAATACGAAGCTATGAAAAGTATGAAATAACAGGCCGTTCACACGTCGCAACTCGGTGGCCAAAAAAATATATATAAAACTTTGAATATTGAACATGATGAGGTTGTGTGTCGATTTTGTTGAGTTTGCGGTGAAAACATTTTTTTCGAATAGTTATTTTTCATTGTAAGAACCGATTAGAGCACGAACTTCATACGGTTTAGAACAGCTACGAACTATCATGAATTATTATTATAGACACATATAAGCTGACAAACCGCAGCGCATCTAAACAATTTTATAATTGGTTTTGTTGAAATAAAATGACAATCTCAAGATAATCTATGAATTAGAATTGAAATTTATTTCATGCTAACCTAATATATACCGACGTCCGACATCGGAACGGCGGCGGTCAAGTAACTCACGTGAAGCCTCATGTCACGCATTTATTGTCCATTTGAATGAATGCTGAGTAAAATATATAAATTTTGTTCATCAGAACACTTGAGTGTCATGTTCATGAGGCCAAACTGAGTATAATGTGCAAGACTCCCGCTATGGACCAAATGGATGATATTGTCGGTTAGACGAGATAAATTATTTAGCTACCCATAAAATATTTTAAAAAGTATAGAAGACAAAAGACGAATAACATAAGTATTTTTATCAATAAAAAAAAGAAATGAGATAGAGAAGTAGATAAACTTCGATTGCATAGAGTACTTGAGCATCGAATTATATACGGGAAAGTGTGATGTAATTCATGTGTTGATAATATACTGCAAACTAGCAAGCACTTTGAACCGGCAACGGAATAAACTCTCATATGCAATTACATAATAGAGAAAATATCCTTTCAATTTCAGTACTTTTTTGCGTGCCGTCTAGGCAAATAAATACTCACACGGTTCGGGTGACGGAATACCTGAATCCAGATAAGAAGTTCGTCAAGACTTGAACGTTGTTATTGTGATCGCAGACACCACTCTTATGAGGCGCTGCTGCTCATATGCACATCACTCTTATGAGGCGCTGCTGCTC
>NW_025944720.1:0-664 GCF_000764305.2 Hyalella azteca | reverse complement strand
TATTATTTCATTTTTTGTACTGTTTTTAAACAGGGTTGCCAGACGGTCTTTTTTTTCGGTCGAATTCCGTGATTTAGTTTTTCTCAATTGCGTTGACCGGCTAAAATTTATGATAGGGGTACTTCCTAATTAAATTTTAAATGCTGCAAAAAGGAAATAAATGGATTTTTATAGCGGAACCTGCAAATAAACTAGTAATATATATTGAGTTATCGGCCTCTTTTGGCCTTTTTTGTTCTCGGATTTGGCCGATTTTAGGCATCCTGAATTATGTACCACTACGTCCTGAAGAAATACATTTCGTGGTACGCATATGTACCACTTCGTAGTCAACGTGTTAAATAAAATAATAATAATCATTTCTCATAATAAAAGTAATCATTTCTTATGATAAAAATAAATTTTTCTCAAAATGATAATAATAACCATTTTTCATAATAAAAGTAATCATTTTCTTATCATAGAAATGAACATTTCCTCAAATGATAATAGTAATCATTTCTCCTAGTAAAAGTAATAATTTTTTATGAATTGTTACTTTTTACGTGAATTCACGTAAAAAGATTATTGGAATTCATGGAATAAGAAATGTGTGTATATAATATAAAATTCATATAAATACACCAAGTTGTGGTTGTGCAGAACGCAGTGTGCTTCAACCTGG
>NW_025944719.1:0-1546 GCF_000764305.2 Hyalella azteca | reverse complement strand
CCTGCCTGTGTACCTATACAGGGAGGCGCTGCTGCAGGCCATACAGGAGCACCAGGTGTGTACTACACAGCCTACCTGTGCACCACACATGACCCTCACGCCCTCCACACAAAAAAATGATAGACTTTGTCCGAATTTTGATGCAATTCCTGCCTATATATAAGCCATCGTGACTCAGTTTCACTCGTTTAAAGAACATAACAGTTCTTTATGTTGAAAGTTTTCCTCTATTTGGACACTTTGACCCATTGCAGGTCTCTTCATATAGAAAATTCTTCACATTTTGGACAATTTGATGCATTTATTTTACATTTCATGTTTTGATCCTTAGATATCTCATTTATGGAAAAAATGCACTATTATGCTCGCCATGTCTGTCTGTCCGTCTGTCCGTCCGTCCGTCTGTCCGTCCGTCTGTCCGTGTCTTCACGTTTTCGTCGACGAGAAAGTCACTCACTGTAGTGAGTACTGAGTTATATTTTTAGACAATTTGACCCATTGCAGGTCTCTCCATATAGAAAATTCTTCTCTTTTTGGACAATTTGACCCATCGCAGGTCGCTTCATATTCGATTTCCCTCTATATTTGCTAAAAAGTGTTTTGCTTTTTAGACAATTTGACGCATTTGTTCCACATTTCAGCTTCTGATCCTTCGATATCCCTAAAAACGAATCCTTTTTTTGGACAATTTGACACATTTATTCCGTATCACAGGTGCTAATCATTGAAGGCTCTGACAAATGAAACTTTTTCTTTATTTTTTGGACAGTTTGACCCATTGCAGTTCTCTCCATATAAAAAATTTTCCTCTTTTTTTTTTTTTGACTATTTTACGCATTCATTTCACATTGCAGGTTCTGTAGACAGTTATCCATTTTTCGGACAATTTGCCACATTTATCCCGTATTACAGGTTCTGATCATCGAGGGCGACAAGGTCTCGCCCCCTTAATTTGCCTTATTTATTTCAACATTGCAGGTTTTGTTGAAAGTTTTCCCCTTTTTTGTACAATATGACACATTTATTCCGTATTACAGGTTCTGATCATCGAGGGCGAGACAGGTTCTTCTCTTTTCGGACCCATTTACCCATTTATTCCACATTGCAGGTTCTGTTGAAAGTTTTCCTCTTTTTTAGACAATTTGACCCATTTATCCCTTATTTCAGTTAATGATCCTTAGATATCCTTTGAAACGAATACTTTTTTGGACAATTTGCCTCATTTATCCCGTATTACAGGTTCTGATCATCGAGGGCGAGGGCGACAGGGTCTCGCCTCCTTAATTTGCCTCATTTATTTCAACATCGCAGGTTCTGTAGAAAGTTTTCCTCTTTTTCCGGACAATTTGACCCATGTATCCCGTATCACAGGTACTGATCATCGAGGGCGAGACAGGTTCTTCTCTTTTCGGACCCATTTACCCATTTATTCCTCATTACAGGTTCTGATCATCGAGGGCGAGACAGGGTCGGGGAAGACGACGCAGGTGCCGCAGTACCTGCACGAGGCGGGCTACTGCGAGGGCGGCAAGAGGGTCGGCTGTAC
>NW_025944718.1:0-2590 GCF_000764305.2 Hyalella azteca | reverse complement strand
GATCGACGCGTACGACGGGTGGAGAGAGGGAGGTGTAGGGGCCAAGAGGGTGGGGAGGGTATAGGAAAAACGCGGCCTGAGCGTCTCAAGGCACCGTTGGTCTCCGGTCGACAGGCGGTCGCCGAGGGTTCGCAACAAGCCACCAACTGTCCCTCGCTTCATGCACTGGCATTTGTCGGGAATAAAACACTTGTATTAGCCGTTTTTCTCACTATTCGCACAATTTTTACTGAACTGCACTAAAATTGAACCTTTCACGTTTCGGTACAAATTCGAGCGATAAGTCAAACCTGCATAGTAAAAAGTGAGAAAATTGGACCCGCAAATACGTACGTGCGTCCTCGATCACTGCCAGAACTCAACATCCATTCGCTCACTATTCCATGAACTAATGTAGTGCCATAAGAAAAAGCATACATAAAAGCTCTCGGAATAAAATAAGCCAAGTATTAAAATCTTTAAATTTTAATCATCAAACCTGTACATTTCGTGATTCAATTGTTCAAATTTTATGAGAAACTTAGTACATTATCGTTAGTAGATCTGCGGTGCAATGCACAATGAAGTGTTTTCATCCTCTGCCCAGTACAATGAGTATAGGTATGAGTGGGTTGACTCAACATCCTTGTTTCCTCCCAATGTATTGACTTAACACTTTACTGTTTTTTTACTTAGCGTGTAACCAAGTGCAACTAATTTGAAAGTATAATTTCCATGAACCATTTTTCGAGTCAAATGTGAGGTTGCATCTGACTTCCACCGTTTCTGTGCAGAGATTGAATACCTACAGCTTCGACCACGACGTCCCGACGTCTACATTTCATCACATCCCTCCAACTCTGAACTGCAGGGCGCAATTTACTATCTCAAGAAAACGTGGTCCCTCTTGTCTCCCTTTTGTTCTCAGCACCAACGGTGAAATTGCCGTCGTTAACGAAGTCAATAATGATATAAACTTTTATCACTTGCGAACACCGATACTATCTGAAGTCTCCATTAATTTAAAGCCTTTCCACAAGTTTAATTCAAAGACCAGTCTCCTGAAATCCATGGCACTAAGCCCAAACTTTGACGTTTTTGTGACCAGTAGTTATGATAATTTTGCGCAATGGTATCACCCTAGGTTTTAATTTAAATGCAACAATAACTGGAGAAATCATTAGACGATGTAAAACTCGTATATTTCTTAGTAGGTCTCCTTAACAGACTCGGTGCATGATTAATGTCCGTTGACTGTTTGTTTTAAAATGGTTTGTGTTTTATGTATAATTTGGATGAAACTCTACGAAAGGCAAGTGTGTCAAAAAGCGTAATATGATTTTGCGGAGATTTATATAGGGTATAGAGATGAAAAAGTTTCAGATACCCTGCTTTGAAATCTCGTATAAATATTTTGAAACTAATAACTGCAATTTCTGTAGTCTACCCCGTTTATGCAATCATTTTAGTCAGGCTGAGTCTGTCGAGAGGCTGTCAGGTTGAAAAATGCAGGTTTCCTCTATAGAAATAACCAACATTTCTCATCAATATAATAAGACTCATCATTTCCGAGTGATCTCAAGGAGAAGTGCAAATAGATTAAATCGGATTACTCTTGGTGCGCTTGTAATGTTACTTAGTTATAACCAAGAGTTCCGTTTTTAATATTGTAAATTTGTTGTCAGGGTTTATGGCCTTCTCTAGATTATCATCGACTATCTTCAATAAAAAACACCGTTACATTCTTGTTATTAAATACAATGCTGGCTTGGTGAATGTTACAGTTACTCACCTCATGTGTTGAGTCTGCCCGACCGAACGTTGGCCGCGATAGCCTGACCTTGTCACGGAGAGGAAGGATATCGAACAAATTTTTCCTAGTTTGGACTAAATTATACTGCAAAAAATAGGAGACTGAATACACATCTAATAAGTGAGCTATTAAAAATCCGTAAGAAATTCAATGCAAGATTTAATCATAACACAACCAGGCCTGGACCGACACTCGTCCTGACCACCCGCGAGATCCGCGACGGACCACAAACGAATCGAGCTGGAAGAATGCAGTGACCACCGCACACTAAGAGAAATGAGTTAGACTTTGTCCAAATAGCAATGCACTTCTCACCCTCGTGTGGGTCAACTTGACTGAGTTTGGTCCAGAAAACTAGCGTATCGGTGCTACGTGCAGAAAGTGTCACCATTTCGACAATATGACCCATTCACTACTCTGAGTGCACGATTGGAGTCTTCCATCCGCGCCCTCCCCAGTGATGGATGACAGGACACCCAGCCTGTGACTAGCTCCCCGGCAGACACCGAAGGGTCAAACCGTTGCTTCTCCTTCCGCGCTAGCAGTTTCGACAGCCCCTCCCGTTGCTTCTCCTTCCGCGCTGGCAGCATCGCCAGCCCGGCAGCCCCTCCCGTTGCTTCTCCTCTCATGTTGGCAGTATCACCAGCCCCTCCCGTTTCTTCTCTCATGTTGGCAGTATCACCAGCCCCTCCCGTTGCTTCTCTCATGTTGGCAGTATCACCAGCCCCTCCCGTTTCTCCTCTCATGTTGGCAGTATCACCAGCCCCTCCCGTTTCTTCTGTCATGTTGGCAGTATCA
>NW_025944717.1:4431-26730 GCF_000764305.2 Hyalella azteca | reverse complement strand
ATGTTACGAAAGTGAAAAATGCTTATCTAGAAATTAATAAACATTTCGTTTTCTCAATTATTTATTCTAACAAAATTGAGCCCCCTTAGGACCCAAACAATCAACTGTAAAATTATTCGAATAAATTATTTATTGTGTTGATCGATTTCAGATACTTCAACTAATATTCATGACTGGAATTGTTATTTATGAGCTTTATAATCCAAGTTAATCAAACTCACCTGGGAGATCTAAGTTGTGGAGGAAACAACAACAAATGTAATGAATGCGAGTACAACGAATTTGTCTCATGCGGTGCAAAGCTCAAAATGTTATGTTTCGTGCAAAGCCTCAACAATCAACATTTAATGTTTTCCGACGGGGAAAAATGTTATGGTTAATTTTTGGTGCGTTGTGTTATTGATGGGAACAATGTTTATAGCAGAAAGAACTGAAACAATAGTGCAGGTTCAGCAGCGAAGCGTAAAAATGTACGAGTTAACGCTGAGAGTCTGCCGTCTATTCAGTTGCCCTAGATGAGTGTCTGGTTTTTCATATGTAAAGATTATTTAATTTCATATCATTAGACGGCTTAAATCGCCAGTACTTTAGAGATGGACCACCAATTAATTCTTTAAAAATGGACCATTAATTAATCCTTTAGAAACATACCTTTAATTAATCCTTTAGAAATGGACAATTAATTAATACTTTAGAAATGGAACATTAATTAATCCTTTAGAATGTACCATTAATTAATCCTTTAGAAATATACCATTAATTAATCCTTTAGAAATGGATCATTAATTAATGCTTTAGAAATGGACCATTAATTAATCCTGTTTAAATGGAACATTAATTAATCCTTCGAAACATGGACCATTTTTTTGATCCTTTTGAAATGTACCATTAATTAATCCTAAAGAAAAGTGCCATTAATTATTCCTGTATCCCACCATTTTGTTGTCGCACTTGCTATTGCCATTTGCTGGTTTGTTTAATGGGTTTTAACATCTCAAGTTTTGGTTTGCTTGCCTGCAGGAAGAACTTACGAAGCCTGCCGTGGATGACCGAGCTAGCGCTGAAACTATATTGGGAGCTATAAATAAACCTTGCTTTATACCCTTGCTGTCGATGTACTCTCATTTCCCTGGAAATTTGTGAATTGGTAACAGAAATCTAGAATTGGTGAAAATTCATCGTTATTTTCTCCCGTTTGCTTCCTTTTCTGGAGATCAACGCTCGATAGAGCCCGCGCCTGCCGATATTTTGGATGCTGTCGATTATAACACAGTTTAGCTAGATTTACAACCCTAAGATGAATAGGCTTAAATTCTTATACGTTTATAGTGGCTTTACAGCCTTCAAAATTTTCATAATTTCTTCAATAAAAAAATCCATGCTAAATTGCCCGAGCGTTGATTCTCGCCCATGGATACTGATGACGTACAAAAAACCGATGGCTAACAAACGCAGTTTTTCGATGATACGACATGCGAAATTGCCTTGCTCTAAATTTTCAACACATTTCAGCATCAACATAGAAAATTTTGCCGTGTTATTTCATTGTAACTTCTTATTTTTAACTATTTAAGTAAAATATAATGTTGGCTTCCTTTACTTGATATATTATAATTTTCAGTACATAATTCAAAGTTCGTTCGTTCTCATACATCAAGCCACTTGTGCACTCGTGTGCCAGCATCGCTTACATTCCAATTTTTTAATTGAAGTTCTACCGCAATCAACACAAGTGATCCTCAAAGCTATTAGGTTCCTTTAAAATTATGTAAGTAATGTCCATAAAAACCGATATTCTAAATTTTTATGTAAAAACATTATTCTAAATTTTTGAATACGAAAAGAATAGAAAGGAAAAATGTAGGGAAGAAAATTAAGAAAAGAACCTGGAAAATGAAGGAATAAATCATGAAGGAAGAAAAAAAGAAGGAAAGAAAATGGGGACATAATCTTGCTATAGACAGTAAAGTTATTTTTGAACATGAATACACTATCATCCTCACAATATATATTTTCTTGAGTGAATCAGATAATAAGATAGGTAAACGTGAAATATTTAATTTTAAAATCAAATTCAGCGCCTTCCAGCCCAAACAAAACAAGTAAGTTATTAATGAGGCATGATTAAACCAATGCAGCCAAATATCATAGACCCCCTTCGAACAAAAATTCTATGCAAGGTGTAGAAAACGTTAAGGGTGGAACTATAATAACAAACTCCATAGTTCATATCGACCCTGCTTCTGCCGTCCTCATAGACGAATAGATTATTTTGTTTATTTTCTCAAGTCACGAAAAATACAAGAATCGGCAACAGGCCATGGGCCTATTTCTCCAGTGCTGACACTTCTATTCTATTCATATCTGAATTCTCAATAAAGCTTTGGTTAGTTTATTTGAACCGATTTCATTCGAATTATTATAACAGTACATATAGATTGGCCTTCAATTTTCTCAGTGTCATAGATAAGTTAAATAAATCTAGAACATCTAGTGCGTATTGTTTCTTATAGTGTAGGAAGTTGCGGGTTTGATGCCTGAATCAATATTTTTGCAGGGTTGTTCAAGCGCTCAACTACAATGCCTTTACTATCAAGACATCGCCAGGATCTGAAATTTTATCATTATTGCTCGATATATTATATTATGTTTCGCTACACAGAGATGCGCATTAAAAGGTTCTATAAAATATTTTATTCTTAAAAAATAACAGATATTCAGCATATAGATAAAAAATAAAAATGAACGGCTCAGCGGGACTGACATACCATGCGTTATTTAAATGTTTCTTTTTAAATAGACGTTTCAAAGAGCTTTTATTAACTTAAGCATGGAATTTTATATACGTAAAAACCCCGAATATATATAAAAAAAGAGCTATTTTAGTCGTTGATGGCAGAATAGATACACGTTGTTTTATGTTATAAACTTATTAGAATTATGGAGTCTCAACACCCTGCATGGGCAGGGTGTTGAGTTCTTTGAGTTCTTATGCTTGTTGAGTTCTTATGCTTAACATTACCCTTGCTATCGATGTGCTCTCATTTCCCTGGAACTTTTTGAATTAGTAACAGAAATCTAGAATTTGTGAAAATTCATAGTTATTTTCTCTCATTTGATTCATATTTTTTGGAGATCAACGTTCGAAAGACCTACGTCTGCTGTTGAATACCTTGCGATATTCTGTCCGTTGATAATACCAGCAATTTTCCTAGGCTCATATCCATAGCATTCCCGATTCCAACAGACTTAGTGGCTTTTCAGCCTTCAAAAATAGTTGAAAAGAACAGTCCAGAACATAGCCGATGTCAAATGACAACCGCGTTGACTCCGACCTAGGGATACTGATGACGTAGCAAAAATAGATGGCTAACTATTGAAGTTTTGCGACGACGTGACAGCCGTAATCGTTCTGCTCTTAATTAAACACATTTCAGCATTAGCGTAAAAAATTTAGCCTTGATCTTTCATTGTAACTTCTTATGCTTAATTCCTGAATAAAAATCTAATGTTGGCTTCCTTTACTTGGTATATTTTATTTTGCAAATTATGTTCGTTCGCTCCCATACATCAAGCCACTCGTGCACTCCTGTGCACAGGCAAAATGAATCACTTGCATACTTATTTTTCAAGTGGATCTTAATAAAACGGAAACAATTGCTTCATTTAAAACAAAACCCAGTAATTAGTTATGAAATTAAGTGGCAATTCATTCCGCAATATCCTGCATTATAAGCATCAGAAATTATGTCTGTTCATTAATATTGATAGAGACATTAAAATAATTTACAAAAAACTCCATCATCTTAACAATGAACATTTTCTTGAGTGAATCAGATAATAAAATGGGAAAACGTGAAACATTTACATTTAAAAACATATTCAACGCCCTCCAGTCCAAACATGTAAGTTGTTAATGAGGCATGATTACACCATTGAAGCCAAAACTCCATAGACACCCTTCAAATTCATGTTCTATGCTCCGTATAGAAAACGTTAAGGGTAGAACTATAATAACAAACTCCATAGTTCATGTCGACCCTGCCTCTGCCGTCCTCATGGACAAATATGTAGATTATTTTGTTTAATTTCTAACAGCTGATGGACGGAATCACAAGAAGTTTTTCGTCAGTGGACTTGCAGAAGACCACTGGACGCTGAGCGTTCCGGGGACGCCATGTTTTCAGTGGCGAGGCTCACTTCCACATTTCCGGCTGCGTCAACAGGCTAAACATGCGTTATTGTTGTGGTGTAAATCCACGTGAGTTTCACCAGAAGCCACTTAACTGTGAGCGAGTTACTGTCTGGTGTGCGACGTCGGTAATGGGAATAATTGGTCCTTATTTTTTTAAGAAAACGAACGCGCAGTTACCGTTAATGGACCTCGTTACATGAACATGATCGAGGAACTTTTTCTTCCAAGACTCGAAGAAATGAACTTTAAGAACGTGTGGTTTCAGCAAGATGGCGCCACAGCAAACACAGCACGAGACTCGATGAATTTGTTGCGACAACATTTACCCGACCGCCTCATCTCTCTCAGAGGCGATCTCCAATGGCCGCCACGCTCTCCAGGTTTGACTCCATGCGATTTCTTTTTATGGGGATATTTGAAATTTCTGGTTTATGTCGATCGACCACGGACCATAGCACACCTCAAGAACAACATTCGCGACGTCATTGCCAAAATAACGATTGATATGCTGCATAGAGTGGAAACCATTATGAAAACAGCGACTTCATTAGTTTATGCGCAATGGAGGCCGTCATTTATGAGATTTAATTTTCAAAACTGTATGAAACAAAATTTGGGATACTGTTCACTCGAATAAAAAAATTTAAAACAATAACTGAAATACTTTTGTTTTTATTGACCATTCAAATAAGTAAGTTTCTGTGGCGCACCCTGTAGTTAGTCGGCCAGCGCTGCAATGCATCAACTCTTGCCACATGGAATTTGAAGAAAGTAGGTAGGTTTTAAAGGAACCTAATAGCTTCAAGGATCACTTGTGTTGATTGCGGTAGAATTTCAATTAAAAACTGGGAATGTAAGCGATGCTGGCACACGAGTACACAAGTAACTTGATGTATGTGAACGAACGAACTTTGAATTATGCACTGAAAATTAAAATATACCGAGTAAAGGAAGCCAACATTAGATTTCACTTCAAGAATCAAACATAAGAAGTTACAATGAAAGATCAAGGTAAGATTTTTTACGTTGATGCTGAAATGTGTTGAAAATTCGCAGCAAGACAATGCCAGATGCAACATCATCATAAAACTTCATTAGTTAGCCATTACATTTTCTACGTCAGCAGTATCCATGGACGAGAGTCAACGCGCGACTGATATTGCATGCATAGTTGTTAGATATAAGTCTCAAGTTAAAGTTTTGAAGGCTGTGAAGCCATTATGATTCTGGAGTATTCAGATACTTGTACGGTTGTATTGACAGCCTGCCTCAAATGCCGTTAAAATCAACAGTCGGCCCATGTATCAGCAGGTATTCAACAGCGGGTGTAGTAGGTCTATCGCGCGTTGATATAACCGTTATTATTATTAATTACATTGTTATTAGACGAATATTCATGATAGCAAGTTTAAAATTTGCTCCTATGCATGAAAAATAAAGCGCAAGAATTTATAGTATCAGTAGTTAATCAGTTAGTGCTTATTTATTTTTCAAATAATAATAAGTTGTTCATTTTAACCGCGTCTTCCCCCCCCCCCCAGGGTAACGGGGAGCAGCGCCCCCTACCTCGCTTGGCTAGTGTAGACCATAAAATCTCCGTCTAAATAACCCTGCATTAACAATTTTTCATTAAATTATTTAGTTTGCTTACTCCTTCCTTTCCTTCGCTTCCTTAAATTTTTAGCTTTTTTTTTTATTAAAATGCCTATCAAACAGAAGAATTTCGCTCCTTCGTCTATGAAGAATTACTGAGTACGTAGAACGTTTCTATTGGTAACTTCGTTAATAGTGAATATTAAACGAGAATTACTAACTGCTGTAACTGACTGAGTTATCATGAAAATTGGCATATATTCTACTTGTTACGAGCATTGTTATCGTATCATCCTAATATTTTTTCCATCTTAAATATAATAAATTTAATTTGCCTATCCCGACCCCGTTTTNTAATGGCACATTTCTAAAGGATTAATTATTGGTCCATTTTCAAAGGATTAATTAATGGTGCGTTTCTAAAAAATTTATTAATGGTCCATTTCTAAAGGATTAATTAACAGTCCATTCCTAAAGGATTAATTAATGGTCCATTTCTAAAGGACCAATTAATGGTCCATTTCTAGAGGATTAATTAATGGTCCATTTCTATAGGATTATTTAATGGTCCATTTCTAAAGGATTAATTAATGGTCAATTTCTAAAGGATTATTTAATGGTCCATTTATAAAGTATCAATTAATGGTCTATTTCCAAAAGATTAATTAATGGTGAATTAATAATGGATTAATTGATGGTCTATTTCTACAGGATTAATTAATGTTCAATTTCTAAAGGATTAAATAATGGTTCATATCAAATGGATTAATTAATGTCCGTTTATAAAGGATTAATCAATAGTACATTTATAGAGGATCAATTAATGGTCCATTTCTAGAGGATTAGTTAACGGCTCATTTAAAAAGGATTAATTAATTGTCCATTTCTCTAGGATCAATTAATGGTCCGTTTCTAAAGGATTAATAATTAATCCTTTAGAATTGGACCATTAATTAATCCTTTAGAGATGTGCCTCCCGCGCAGCCATGAGATTTGTAATCCTGTAGAAATGGACAATTAATTGATCCTCTAGAAATGGACAATTAATTAATCCTTTAGAAATGGACCATTGATTAATCCTTAAGAAATGGTCCATTAAAGAATCCTTTAGAAATGGACCAATAATTAATCCTTTAGAAATGCGCCATTATTTAATCTTGTTGAAATGGATCATTAATTAATCCTTTAGAAATGGACCATTAATTAATCCTTTAGAAATGGACCATTAATTAATCCTCTAGAAATGTACCATTAATTAATCCTTTAGAAATGTACCATTAATTATTCCTGTATTCCACCATTTTGTTGTCGCACTTGCTATTGCTATTTGCTGGTTTGTTTTAATGGGTTTTAACATCTCAAGTTTTGGTTTGCTTGCCTGCAGGAAGAACTTGCGAAGCCTGCCGTGGATGACCGAGCTAGCGCTGAAACTATATTGGGAGCTATAAATAAACCTTACTTTATACCCTTGCTGTCTATGTACTCTCATTTCCCTGGAAATTCTTGAGTTAGTAACAGAAATCTAGAATTTGTGAAAATTTATAACTATCTCCTCTCACTAAATTCATATTTTATTAGACATCAACGCTCGATAGACCTACCTCTGCTCTTAAGTACTGCTGTAATTTTGTTCAACTGATGATTTTAACTGCAATTATGCATACTCTTTAACAAAATTTCTATTTTAACGCATCCATCAGAGATTTCCGGCTTCTCAGCTGTCCAAAATATTAGTATATTTCACACTTGCTATTGAATAATCATATCTTGTATGACTCGCGTTGATTGAAGTCCGTGGATACTGATGACGTAGAAAAATTTGATGGCTTACTAATGAAGTGTCGCGATGACGTGACGTCTGGTAATGTTCTGCTCCTAACTTTCAACACATTTCAGCATCGCGGTACAAAATTTAGCCTTGATCTTTCATTGTTACTTCTCATGTTGAACTCTCGCAACGAAATCTAATGTTGACTTCCTTTACTTCCTATATTTTAATGTGCAGTACATAATTCAAAGTTCGTTCAAAATCATAATGAAAACTTCATATTGTCATACATCAAGCCAATACATCAAGCCACTTGTGCACTCGTGTGCCATTATTAAAAATAATGTTGGTTATGTCCATAAAAATCTAACAGGACTCATTATCTTAAATGTGTGGAGAAGGAGAATGAAGAAAAAAACTAAAAACTAAAATGAATAAGGAAAAAAAGAAGGAAAATGAAGGAATAAAATAAGTTAATTCCTCCCCCCCCCCGCGACGCGGGGACCGAGGAGCGTCTGACGGCGCAGCAGCGATCGCGCTGGCAAGTGTTTTCCTTCTTATATTGATTGTATATTATTTATTGTCAGGAATATTGATGATACAAATATTTATTTCAAGGCTGTTGCTTCTTGAACTTACAGTATTTGTATATTATAATCATTAAAATAATCCCTTATAATATGGAAGGGGTGAATATTTCTTTCAAATAATTTCGCGGGCTATATTGGCGCAATGCTAACAGCGTACAACTGATAGGCTTGAGTAGACAGCGATACGATAGGAGGATTGATTTGTCATAGTCTCCCCCTGAATTAATTTATTGAAAATTATTGAGATGTGATTCTTCATCATGATTTTGTTACCAGGACCCACGATCAAGAATACTTGTGTATGCCATCTAAAAAAATTTGCGTTAATTGATTTTTATCAGCGATCAAAATATTTTCTTTTTATATAATTCTGAAAAAATTCGTCAATATATTTTCGTCAGTGATTTTATGGATAATTAATTCGAAAGACATACGTTTGATGCATTATCTGCCTTTGAGATTTCTTTTTTCTTTTCTCACAATCTTCATCTGATTAGAAATCACATACCAATGTATAGTGTAAGATAAGAGTTGAAGAAAAGTGGAAGTGATAGTCTCATAGCATATTTCCGTCTAGGTTTGGCAGACTTTGATCCGTGCGCTCTACCGCCGGATAAAAGTTGCATATAAGTTACGTGTACGTAAGAGTTATAGCCCAGGGGCCGGATTATCAAAGCTTCGTAACTTTTTGTACTTACGACAAAAAAGTTCTGTGGTACGTAAATACACCCTAATTTTGGCATTATCAAAACTTTCGTATGACGCCATGTTTTGGCATCGTTTGCGCGACCGATAATATCGGATGATGGCGGGCATGTAGCTTCCTGATCTAGCAATGACGTTAAACAACGTTGAATTGCCGTTGATTCAGCCAAACAACGTTGAATTGCCGTTGATTCTGCCAAACAACGTTGAATTGCCGTTGATAATATCGGATGATGGCGGGCAATGTCAAGGAATGAGCCTCAAAGAAAACGTGATGTTATTTGATGAATTAACTCTTGTGCAGTCAGTCAAATAACGGGGTTGGGATTGGCAAATTATATTTAGTATATTTTAAATGTAGAAATATCAGTTTAATAAAATGACAATGCTCGTAACAAGTAAAATACATGCCTAATTTCATGATAACTCAGTCAGATACTGAAGTTAGAGATTCCCGTACAATATTCACTATTAACGAAGTCATCGATAGAAACGTTTCCCATGCTCAGTAATTCTTTATGGACGACGGAACAAATTTTGCCAGAAGTAATGTTTATTTAATAAATAAAAGGTAAAGCTAAAAATTTACGGAGGTGAAAAACTGCATTAAGCTGTTATTTGAAATTCTACCGCAATCAAGAATATGATTGCGGTATTATCAGGTCGCCCCAGGCTGGGGCGACCCTAAATTATGTTAGGGTGAATACAACTTCTGATTTGGATTACCAGAAGCTGGGGCGACTCTAAATTTTGTTAGGGTATGCATACCACATAATAATGATAATGATATATACTACATAATAATGATAAAAAAATTTATCATTATTGCTCGAAATATTATATTATGTTTCGCTACACAGAGATGCGCATTAAAAGGTTCTATAAAATAATTTATTCTTAAAAAATAAAAGATATTCAGCATATATATAAAATAATATTGAACAGCTCAGCGGGACTGACATACTATGCGTTATTTGAATGTTTCTTTTTAAATGGACGTTTCAACGAGCTTTTATTAACTTAATCATGGAATTTTATATACGTAAAAAGCCCCAAAAACCCGAATACATATACAAAAAATGAGCCATTTTAGTCGTTGTTGGTAGAATAGAAACACGTTGTGTTATTTTAAAAACTTATTAGAATATTATTGAGTCTCACAGACAGAAGCTTTCTTAATGACAAAAGTGCTTTTATATTTCAGTTATAAACGAAATCATTCGATGACCAACGAACTAATTTTCAGATTGCATTTACTGGCACCATGTCTCACTACATGAATGTTGACAGCTTTGAGAGACCATGTCTCACTACATGAATGTTGACAGCTTTGAGAGACCATGTCTCACCACATGAATGTTGACAGCTTTGAGAGACCATGTCTCACCACATGAATGTTGACAGCTTTGAGAGACCATGTCTCACTACATGAATATTCATCTCTTTGGTCCGTGCACGAATGTTGTGCAACTTTGAACGTAAACCCTCTTTTTCAGCTACACTAACAGCTATAATGTTGTCAATATCACATTTTGTTTACGAGGAATAACGTAATAACAAAACCCGCTCAGGTACACGTATCTATGAGGCCAGTTTCTCCGTCTCGTCGGTGATTGGCTAGCAAAGTAACGAACTCTTATCAATTTTCGATAGTAAGGCTCCCGGGTTGAATTATCTTCAACTGGCGAATTTTTCATCAGAAATCAACGTAGCAGCATTGGTTCCATCAAGCATACATTTGGCGTAAAAAATTCATAGACATCAATCGTAAACCTCGGGACTCTTGACTCACTTGTGGCACGAATTATTGGGTCGTGGAGCATTAAACTATGACTTACTACTATAACTAAACTTTAAAGACTTTTACTAACGCCGGGTACAGTTAGGGGATTTGCTAACCGTTGATTTCACAGAGAACTTTATCACATTTATTTACTGGAAATTTGAATTACATTTTTGTGGTTGTGCTGGGGTTTGACTTCATAAAAAATATGCATTTAAAATAAAACTTTTTGAAGACCACACTTCTAAAGAGGACCGTGTTTCCGATGTTACACGTTTACAATGAATTTCTTTTTATATTTTTAAAAACTTAAATGAAATTTTTACTATAATTTTCTATTTTGTCAATCGAGTCATGCATTGTCTCCGATTTCACGCAAGTGTACAAAATTTCAGATCGGTTGGAGAGGTAGAAGTGTGTTAAATATTGAATATAAGATTTTTAGCAGGCAAACAAACAAACAAAGAAGTGAAGCTAAATGAAAAGTGTGGTAAAAATACTTCATTTATACGCCGGTAAATAATCTTTCATTTGTTAACTTTTTTGAACATATACGCTGAAATTCCTATGGACTTTCCTATAGTACGAATAATCTTGCGCGATTTTCCAAGAAATACCATTTCTCACGCTTACTAGGCTAGCTTTTACACCACCAAATGACATGTTAACAAGGGAATTGAAATAAAACTCACTTCTTCCCGTTTATCCCCTTTATTAAAAATTATACCGTTACAAAATCACTTACAAAACTAACCTGGAAAAAGGCATCACATCATCTGGAATGCAAACGTCAGTCAAATTTATTCACATACACAAAATTTGAAAACAAACCTGTCAAGGATTTGCCGAACTGACAGGCACATGCATGTGAATTTATTGGTTAGCTGACATTAAAAATAAACCATTGGATCTAACTTATAATTATAGTTATAATTATCACCGTTACCCTGCACAAGTTACGTGCCTTGTTGGTCCCTAGCTACGCAGTGAAAATTTACAGNATTTTATTAGGCTATGCATACATGATAAGTGTTAGTTATGACTAGTTTGCAGTCTTGGTCGATATTAACTTATTTATCTACGAGGAACTGGATAGGAACTTTATGTCATCATTGTACGCAGTTAATCATTTCCTTAAATGAATAACAATGGGAGCAGTAATATAAAGAAAACATTTATAAGGAAATTGTTATTGGAGTGGGTTAATAATAGTGAGTGTTAATGCTGTCTGTCACTGGTGGCTGTAAGTAACTTAATACATAAACAGAATTGTTTAACTTACGTCTTCGCTTAACCTAAGAATCTCTATCCTCAATGACATAAGAATCGCCACCTATAAAAGTCGCCACGTTTCAATAAAAACAAAATTTATTGTACACGCTTGTAATTCTATAAAAACAATAGATATTGTACTGTTGTACACACTTCTAAAGAAGGAATTTCTGGTTCCCAATCACATTTAGTAAGATTTTTTGTGCGTGAAAACAGGAATAAATATTTTGAAAGATAAGCTAATGTTACTACAAGCAACCTCAATTCTCAATAATGTTACAAAGCAACCTCAATCGCAATTGCTAATGTTACTACAAGAATTGTCTCAACCATTTTCAAGTTATTTCATGAATAACTTGAAAAATGACATTGAGTCTAATATTCAAGAAGCCCGATAACTACTCGCCATCACTAAATCAATAACAACAAATGTTTCTGAAGGCATGAACGCCGTTCTGAAACGCTTCAACCTATAGGAACTTCAAGTTATCATTGTACGCAGTTAATCCTTTCCTTAAATGAATAACAATGGGAGCATCAATATAAAGGAAACATAAGGAAATTGTTATTGAAGTGAGACAATAATAGTGAGTGTTAATGCTGGCTGTCAC
This sequence comes from Hyalella azteca, assembly GCF_000764305.2. Classification (NCBI taxonomy): domain Eukaryota; kingdom Metazoa; phylum Arthropoda; class Malacostraca; order Amphipoda; family Hyalellidae; genus Hyalella; species Hyalella azteca. The sequence goes on along the minus strand of NW_025944717.1, from coordinate 14,213 downwards.
TGGTGGCTGTAGTAACTTAATACATAAACAGAATTGTTTAACTTACGTCTTCGCTTAACTTAAGAATCTCTATCCTCAATGACACAATAGTCGCCGCCTTTATTTAAGCCGCCACGTTGCTATAAAAACAATAGATATTATAAACACTTGTAAAGAAAGAATTTCTGATTCCCAATCACATTTAGTAGGAGTATTCGTGCGTGAAAACAGGAATATATATTTTGAAAGTTAAGCTAATGTTACTACAAGCAAGCTAGTGGCGACTTTAGTGTCACTGACGACACAGCGACCAAGTCCACAGAACGAACTTGGTATTGGGGAGTATTTCCCCCAGAAGAAGTAGCATTGAACAATTTAATTTCAATGGGTGAATAAGAAGTGGTTGGGGTGACTCAAGAAGTCGTTCATACGGGAAAGATTTGAGGCCAGGAATGTTGATGAAGGGAATATGGAAAAAAGATGGTCATACTTCCCCCAGAAGAAATAGCATTGAAGAATTTATTTTCAATGGGTGAATCAAGTCAATGTCAAACATCAAGAAGCCAAATATACGGGAAAGATTAGAGGCCAGATATATTTATGATAATGGAAAAAGGATGGGCACAAATTGAATGGAACGGGAACTTATTAAAATCTTCAAATTATAGGGTGTTTAGAGCCAAATGAAGATACACAATTTTAGTGCCAACCAAGAGTGATGAAAAAGGTTTCTTTATATATAAAATGAATACGGAACGGAAATAAAATGAAAAAAATCATTGCGAGAAATCTATGTGAAAATTAATTTCATTCAAATAAAACAACTAAGTTTAGTTGAGAAAACTAAAGAGAAATTGATAACGAAAAAACAATTTTGTCAGATTTCGAATCATTGAAATAAAGTAACTGAAAAACGTTTACAATTTGTACGAAATATTATCAAAATTAGCAGATATTCAGGAATCAAGTTTTGTAAACAGATACAATAAACAATTTTACTCACTTTCGACTAAGAAAGTTTTTCAAGCTGAGAAAAATCTACACCAAAATAATAGAAATAAAAAGTGGCAATAGTGATTTTGGTTGAAAAAAAAAAAACAAATGAGAAATAAACAAAAACACCAAATTATTCAACAAATTGCAGGGTTGTTTTTAACACAAAATATGCACTGTAAAAGCTTTGGCCAACGTTGGAAATGCCAGTCATGTTTGTTCAAATTATTAAATCAAGTTTGTAATTAATTTCTTGATATACCAATATTTGGTGGAATTCTAGAGGGGTTTTAAATGACCTATGAAAAGGCCATTGCATAGCCAATCACAGTCTGGATAGCATGACATCATGACCCCATAACCAATCAGTCAGGATAGCATGAGATCAAGATCCTATCAACCAATCACAGTCTGGATAGCAAGACATCATGACCCATAACCAATCACAGTCTCGATAAGATGACATCATGATCCTATCAACCAATCATAGCCTGGATAGCATGACATCATGACCCTATCAACCAATCACAGTCTGGAGAGGACGAAATCATGATCCTATCAACCAATCACAGTCTGGATAGCATGACGTCATGATCCTATCAACCAATCACAGTCTGGATAGCATGAGATAATGATCATATCAACCAATCACAGTCTGGATAGCATGACATCTTAACCAATCACAGCTGGGAAGGGACATGTCTCCGCCCACAAGTACCTTTGAACTATAAGTTATATACCATCAATGAATTACTTGAATAGCCACATCGTATAAGTTGCCATTTCATTTAGGCTGCCAGTACAAACAAATTATTCATATTTAAATCCTAAATTTTCAGTACATTTTAATCGAATTTTCCAGCTTTCAAGTGCAAGCAAGTACATCTGGCTTGTCTATGCTTAATTCTGAAGATGAATGGCAAGTTAAGTGCAGTGGCAACTTATTATTACAACATTACAGTGGCGACTTAAGCAGCATTGACAGTAGTTGGTACCTATTTGATCACAGAAAAAAGGAATGAAGTGAAAAATATTCCACAAACATATGAGCTAAAATGTTATTGTGCATATGGCTTCTGAAGCTCAAATCATTTATAGGATTAAGGGAATTATTATCTATATTATACAGGTATTCTTGATCCACAATGATTAAGGATACCTATGTTGTAGGGTACTGAACTATTTAAGGAACGTATCTGATACTTTATATAGAAACGAGACACTTAACAGCCACCAAGGCTGGTCTCTAAGAAACTTAATAGAGCTTATTTTCTAATCAAAAACAATCAATAGAATGGGTGAGCCAATTAATGGGGCTAAATTTTCATTGTTAGTATTTAGTATTACATGCCAAGAAAATAGCATCAGAAAGTACAAAATTTTGAAGACATTTTGTTAGAATAAAGAATTGTTAAAAGAAAATTGTTGGAAGAAAGAATTGTTAAAAAAAATTTTAAAAGAAAGAATTGTTGAGAGAAAGAATTTATGAAATAAAGAATTGTTAAAAAGAAAATTTTTTAATGAAAGAATTGCCTAGAAAAAAATTGTTAGAATTTTTCTCAAAACTTTCTTTGTATTCAATAAATTATTAAGAAGTAATCATGTGGAAATGGAAGCGGATCTATGTTTTTTGAATTGTATAAAAAATAGTAACTTGCAAAAGAAAAAATTAGGGATCAACTGAAAAATCTGTGCAAAAAATTGTGCAGAAAACATGAATTTCCTTCCAAAAAATATTTGCCCCCTGCCTGATTAAAAATGAAAGCAAAACAAATGTTAGTTTGAAAACAATTGATGGGATGGAAATGAACATTTTTAGAAAAGTCGATTTCCTCCCTGAAAAACAACTAACATTTAATTTTTTTGAAACAAAAATAGGTGCTTATTTTTTCACTTAATAAGGTATGTAAAACCTAAACATAAAATTAAAGACTAAAGAACACAACACAAAGCTACTTGTATAAGCTAAAGAAACAGAAATTTATAGACCAAGTTTCAAACTTGCAGTGCATAACCATAATAAAAGAACATGTGGTATATTTAAAATGTATCCTGTCTCATTTCTAAGTTGGAAAAATCCATCAACTGTTTTGAGGCATCCACTAGTTGAAAACTTGCATAACCAGGTATATCAGACTAAAAATGCTGAATTAAAATACCATCAAATTGTGATATTTCAATCACCAAATTATTTGTATTAATGAACTTACAAGTTTGAAAGATGGCCATTAGGAGAAAAACATCAGAACACAGAGATGTTTCCATCATAAAACATTTGTGTAGAAATGTCGGAAAATTCAAGGAAAATATGCTAGCACATTCCTTTACTTATTAGTATTATAATATATACAATTTCAACAGCATATGTTCTACACACACTGTTTTATTTAGTTCAAAAGCAACAACCCTCAAGAAAAATGTCACTATCTTGTAATGTGTGATTAGAATTACACAATGTAGCGCAAAATTATTGTAAATTGCAGTAATGGGACATTATTATTATTATCATTATTATGATTATTATTATTACCTGTGAGAATAAACATTATGTATGAAAAGTATGACATCAGACAAAGTAAGAAAAAAAGTACAAAAAAGTACAAAAGTAAAAGTATATCAAAAGTAGGTATGAAACATCATTTCATGTATGAAACATGAAATGTCACCACATAACAAATTGTTAATTAAAGCAAAGTTTACCTTGAATGATACAAATGAATGTCGAAATTCTGTCACTGAATAACCAAATTGTAATTAAATTACTGACAAAAGACAAAAGGAAGTCAAGGTAAAATTATTTAGAATTTACAAAATTTTTTAAGCATTAGTCACTCCTGATGATCCAAGTCTGGGTCCTTTAAACCAAGTTGCCTTACATTGCAGTAGAAAAATACACATCAAGTTTACAAACTTTTTCGTCATTAACAAAAAATTAGATCAGTACCCGCTGCAGTGAGTGACAGAGAGCGCATTTTCTCTGAAAACGTGAAGTCACAGACGGACAAACGGACATGACAAGCACTATTGTGCCTTTTTTTCGTAAATGAGAAAATGCGGTAAATGGCAATGTAATCTTTAACCATTACTTCAGCTATTATGGTCATTAATTTTAACTACCACCACAAATTTTTACTTTATTTATGAAGTTGTAGTCACTCATACATAATGCATACATCAATTGGATTGTCAAGACATTGTAGAGCAAAAGCAAATGTTAATTAAAAACTCCAATTTTAAATCGGTAATGATTCAAGTTTTTCAATCGTGATTCAATTAACAAATTCATAATCGTTCTCTAGTTTCTCCATAGCCTGAAAAAGTACAATGGAGTATTAAATTAATCCGTCTTTAAATAATTCCTTAAGGTTAGTAATCGCTAAATTTCCTATTTGTAATACTAGGATTTATTTCCATCCTTCTTTTATCAAGCATTAATCAGTGAAGAAGGCTACTTACTTCTCATAGTTCTGTTAGAAATATAACAGAAATTCATAAAATACATGGAGGAACATTGAGCAAAGTCCCAAAGATACAATGAAGGCATGTTTACGAAAGTGACATACAGAAATCCTGCTCTCCACTAGGCATCTTGTATTCCACATGTTAACATGTATAACCTACATAAAAATCAATTCATCAACTAATTATTAAAACATAGGTCAACGACGCGACTGCTATATCTAATTGTCTGTGTCATTAAAGTTGTACTTCTTGCCTTGCAGTTTGATTTCATATGACAACCTTATTTCTAGTAATTATATCCTTATTTAATTGTGAGCCACGTTTCCTATAATATATTCACGGAAATCAGGCGTGAAACTTCGCTTGAATCTCACTTTAAAGTAATGCCTTGGTGGTCAGTATAACTTAGCGAGAATAAAGGGCAAGATGGTAGTTAATCTTCCAGTTAGCAGCCTAACATAGGTGAACACTTAAGAGGACATAAAATACAAATTTTTCTACACTGAACTTCTCCCGTCGCATATTTAAATCAAATTGAAATTCGTGTACAAATCCAACGTGTTACGGGTGTTGTTGATCACTGCCACAGAGTTCCTACCAACCACCACTCCCTGCGGTTCCCCCAGCACATCAAAACCTGCTATTTCCTTGCCTAGGTAAGTCAAAACCCTAATTTTGTTCTGCCTGGAGTCAGCCACAAGAAGTCTGCCTCGGGCATCACGGCAAATTCCTTGCAGTCGTTCGGCGTTTTTCTCACTTTTCTCCTTCGGCCCCAGAAACTGAGGATTGCTTCTCGGGGCGTACAATCTCAAGCTGTGATGTGCTGCGATGTCAGAGCTGGTTTCTGGAGTGTAAATAGAGCTTGGGGCAAAAACAATGTACATGTCGCACTTGGTAAACTCTGTAACTATGACATGGTTCAAGTATCCGCCACAGATCCCTCGAGAAACGCATTCTGGAGGTAATAACAAGATTCGAATTGGTTCCAACTTATTGTTGAAACACGGAAGTCTATTGCTTCTTGCATCCGTACAGACGATTACCCTTTCACTTGTGACACAAACGTCCCATGGATACTTGAGCTCATGAGAGGCAGGGGTCCTTGCAACGAACAAGCCCTCCTGGGTAAAAATTTGCAGTCTGTGATTATCTTTATCAGCAACGACCAGGTGAGTTAGTCCGCTTTCGTAATTCAACTCAACCGCTTTTGATGGACGGAAAAGTTCACCATTGACGTGTCCTTGAACACCGAAGGCAAACCTGAACAGGCAATTTGAATCCAATATGATAATTCGGTGGTTACTTCGATCTGCAACAATGTATCCACCGTCGCTGGCAAAGTGGACACCCCAGGGTCGGCTGAAGAGACCGACTTGACTCGGCGCGACGCTTTCTCCAACATGTCTTGTAGGTTCGAAAAAGGTTTTGTAGACGATTTCTTCGTTTGTTGCGTGAATTTGAAAAGGAGTGTCTCTAACATTCTCTCCATTGACCATCACAGTTGCTAAGTAATCACCTCTGTCATCAATAGTAAATTTAACGCTCACCACGCCTACGAGGTTTGCTGACTCAACTCTGTGGCGAACTTGGGAGTTGCTCGCACTCCGGATGTCAATTTTGATGGCGTCCCGGTTCCATTCACGACTTCTATCCGAATTATCTCTGACTTCAAGGAAGAAGACAGTTTCTTCTCCTACTTGAACAACGCCGCTGCAGGCTGGACCAGACACTCTCGAGTTTGATCCTACCCCTGGAGCACAGGAATCAGGAACGATTGGCGTGGAAATAGGCCCGCCGGCTTGCTCGCTTAGGGTCCTGTTAAGTTCGTGGCATTGATTCACTGTATTACAGATCTGTCTTGTTTCATCGGCTTGATACACATTACTTATACGTAGAATGACTTTGTTCAGGTAAACAAGAAGACAATTTAGTTGATCTTGAAACTGTAACAGTGATGGGTCTCGGTCGATCGGAATTTGTTCAAGGAATACAAGGTGTCCGTTCACTTCGTCTTCCAAAAAGGGATACATACTCACTGATCTGAATCTGTTGATGGTTCGAGGCACTTCTTCCATTAAAGTTTGTAGCAAACTCACGCTCCATGGAAATTCTTCCTGTGTGGGAGCAGGGAAAGGAATTAGACTGGGGTTCCTGATGGGAGGATCAGAACCGATTCGTTTGAGAATGCAGACAACGCAGTGTTGTCGTCGCGTAGCAGGATCATAGTATCGGGCCAAGTATCTGTCATGAACCGAACAGCGAGCAATAGGAGGTCGGAACGGTGGCAGCGGTCGAGTCAAGGAACTATTCACTGCCAGACCATGCCTCACATGAGGCAACATGCTCATGCGGTTGTTTGAATACCTAAATGGACGCATTCCTCTATTAAATATGCCTCCACGCGGTAGATGATGTCGGTTTGCAGGCACTAATTGTTGCCTGCGGCAGTGATGCACATGAAGGTCCAGACACGAGGTACAAAATTTCATCAGGCACAAGTCACACGGCAGTGACGCAATTCGATCGTTGCACATTTTGCAATGACTTGACTCAAGAAAACAATTAGTTTCGGGAGGGGAAAAAGATGTGTTATTGCCAATAGACAAGGAATTTGTCCCGAACCCATTTCTATTAAAACAGGTGCCACCGTTCATGGGGTTCATAACTCCATGAGACCTTTGAGCTGGCAGATCATTATCGGGAAAACTCAACCTTCGTGTTGGACCTCGAAAGTCAGTCAGTAGAGTACGACCATTTTTGGGTGCGACATGCACCGGCAAATTTCTTGAGTTTCCACCAGAGAACATTTCTCTCTGGTCCATCTCTCTAGTTGGTTCGCGATACACGTTTGGTGGAGGATGATGGAAGATGGGCGATGTGAATGCATCGGAAAACACGTTGTTCGTCGAGGAATTATCTTCTGATGCATAGCGAATTTCTGCAGTTTCAGCCGTCACGGAATACGTTTCTATAGCATTGATATTTGTAGCTCCGTTTGGTTCATCGTCATTTCGTCCATCATGGGTAGTCAAACCAGAAAATTGGGTTGACAATTCGGTGTCTGGCATATGCCAATGGTTGCCATTATTTGGTGAGAAGACTGAAGTTTGAGAACTGTAATTAGTTCTCGGAGCAATGACTGAAATGCTGGAACGATCATCCGCTAAAGGAGGGGATGTAAGGCTTGATGGCCCATTACCAAGCAAAATAAAACCAGATGGTATTGGTGACAGGGCCGCTGCGGCGTCACGGTTACCACCTGAGTTCCTCCAGTTGTGATCGTCCGTTGGGCTCGTGAAAGGTGATAGTACCCCACAGCTTAGCGTGAGTGCTTCGGGTATGGAATCTCGACGAGGACTTAGAACATTGTATCCATTATCGTAATTATTAGCATTGCGGACTGGAAATTCGCCATGTCGACGGCTTGAGTGAAAAGTCGTTGGAAAACTCAATTCTTCGAGAGACTCCCTCGGTGAAAAGTTTGTTGTGAATGTATGATTCGGCGGTGGTCGGATTTTTGGCCGGACTCCAGTTGGATGCAGTTGCTGGGAACTTTCTTCACCACTGTTGCTTGGGCCCGGCAATTGAGAATCGTGGAGGCCAATGGAGGAATTCAGCGGCCCCAATTGTGAATCGTGAGTTTCCTGAAGTGAATTACAGGAATTTGGCGTTACCAATTGTGAATTTGTAATTCCCGACGGAGAAATATGTTGACCATTAACAGGTGTACGGTTGGGGAAGAGCGAATATTCATTTTGGCCATTTTCTGGACTCACCACTTCAGGGTTGACAATTTCGAACCCCAGAGGGCTAGTGTGGTTGGATTCACGCCCCTCTGAGTCCTCTTCGTGGTCATGCTGGTCTTGGTTCTGCAGGGAATCTCGGCTTGCATCCCAGTGGTTCGCCATCATATCTGGAAAACAGATTCGTGATAGACAATTTGAATTATTATTAACCTACAGTCAATTTTATGATGACAATTGAAATGTCTGCCCTGCATTTAGGGAACTAATAATAATAATATAATAATCGTTGGTAATAATAAATAACTGCTTGTTGGCAACCAGATAATCGTTAATTTTTTGCGAATAAAGTGCAATATTAGCAAGAATACAATTGGGAGAAATTCATATCAGCTAACACCAGGCAACCCACCACCACACGTATCACATATAACATACACGTATCCAATCATATCCTATACTTTTCTTACATTTTCACGTATCTCATGCAACACACACGTATCTAAGGCATTTCTCTCGTATCTTACACATCTCTCTCGTATCTTACACATCTCTCTCGTATCTTACACATCTCCCACGTATCTTACACATCTCTCACGTATCTTACACATCTCTCACGTATCTTACACATCTCCTCTTATTTTCTTAATAAAAAAAATTTTGGCATAATTTTTTTCGGGGAATTTTAGCCTTTACCAGGTTTCATCAATAATGCGACATTATATATGCGGATAGACAAGGATTACAATTTTTATTAGAAAAAGTAAATTGATAGGTAATTCTTAAGTAAATTTGATTTACAAAACGTTGGTTTCGGGGTAACTTTTACGTCTATGGGTTTCATTTATATATTGACATTATTTCGGCAGAAATGTGGACTCAAATTTTCTATTAAAAAGGAACATGACAATTCTAAGGTAGATTATATTTATCAATTTATTTAATTTTTATAGTAATTTTAGGTTAATAATTATGTCCAGGGGTAATTTTTATGTCCAAATTAAGGCCAATTAACAAATAAAAAAAATTTCGGTTCCTGCTAAACTGTAGAATTGTTCATTTCTCACGTATCTCTTACTTATCTCACGTGTCTCCTACTTATCTCACGTATCTCCTACTTATCTCACGTATCTCCTACTTATCTCACGTGTCTCCTACTTATCTCACGTGTCTCCTACTTATCTCACGTATCTCCTACTCATCTCACGTATCTCCTACTTATCTCACGTATCTCCTACTTATCTCACGTGTCCCCTACTTATCCCACGTATCTCTTACTTATCTCACATGTCTCCTACTTTTCTCACGTGTCCCCTACTTATCTCACGTATCTTCTACTTATCTCACGTGTCTCCTACTTATCTCACGTGTCTCTTACTTATCTCACGTGTCTCCTACTTATCTCACGTGTCCCCTACTTATCTCACGTGTCTCCTACTTATCTCGTGCATCTCTTACTTATCTCACGTGTCTCCTACTTATCTCACGTATCTCCTACTTATATCACGTGTCTACTACTTATCTCACGTGTCTCTTACTTATCTCACGTGTCTCCTACTTATCTCACGTGTCTCCTACTTATCTCACGTGTCTCCTACTTATCTC
>NW_025944717.1:0-4359 GCF_000764305.2 Hyalella azteca | reverse complement strand
GCAGTCGGGGGCGGGGGTAACTCGTCTAAAGAGATTTCTGCTCTTCAATATTTCAGGCGAGGGAAATAAGTTTAAGAAATTATTCAACGTTACTGTAAAGTTTAAACAAAAAATATAACTCAGTACTCACTGCAGCGTGTGACAGAGAGCGCATTTTCTCGTCGACGAAAACTTGAGGTCACGGACGGACGGACGGACAGACGGACAGACGGACGGACAGACGGACCTGTCTCTTATACACATCTAGATGTGTATAAGAGACAGTCTTAATCCAATGCCTGAATTTAAAGCATTCATGCCATATTTTCTAATTTATAAATCGTAAATAAATTATCGAATTTATTTACGATTTACCAAGTTATTTAATAAATTCCTAATTTTTTAAATATAATCAATACTAAAAAATTATTCTAATTTACGTATACTAATTTTTTCCCATACCATAGTTGCTAACTTCTAAAATCCTAAATGAATTTTTGAATTTTTTAATAAACACGACGTGGTTTTACTACCGATATAATCTCTATTAAAAAATAATTCTAATATACGTATACTAATTTTTTCCCATGCCATAGAAGCTAACTTATGAAATCTTAACTAAATTATTGAATAAATTTAATAATCACACCGTGACTGAATTACCGATATAATCAGTATTATAAAAATTAATCTAATATACGTATTCTAATTTTTTCCCATACCATAGAAGCTAACTTATGAAATCCTCAATGAATTATTGAATTTATTTGATAATCACGCTGCTGTTTTACTACCGATATAATCAGTATTAAAAATATATAAAAAAACGTACTAAAACATACTTATATCAATTTTCCCCCAACAGTCTTCACTTTATGAGATGACGTCATCACGGCGTACCCTATGGCACTTGAACCTGACCCCCTCCCCCCCTCCTCCCCCTGACCAATGCAGTATATCCCCCATTGCGGTAGGCCTAGGGGGGGGGGGGAACCATATCTAATGGGATTTCAGAATCCACATTTCAGCAAAAAATTAAGACCTAACTACCGTGAAGACTGGTAAGAAGTGCTGTACATGTTCTCTTTCAGTATTAGAATACATTTTACTGTTATGGAGACTCACGGTCAGTAGATATGTAGTATAGGGATGATGCAAACCGGTAAGAAGCAGCGCGACACAGCACTCCTCTTACTCCCGCGAGCGGGTGCACACTGGTTGGTTGCTGCCCAGCGTTCGTATTATATACCCCGAGCCTACGGCGCACGCCAGCCAATCACAGACGAGCTTTCATAACGGCTAGCCGACGCTGGTGTTTTCGACTGTGCTTTGGGTTTTTTCATGCGATTTTCAAGATAAAAATATACTTTTTTGGTGTTTACAGTCTGCCTAAATCCCAGGGTAGGATTTCCCTATCGTCCAAACGAAACAGTGTATTTTTTATTATTATAGATGTTTGGATTTTTGATGAATACGAAACTGTTTCAAACAACTGTTTATCATACATTAGTAAATAAATCACACATAATACGCATACGAACAAATACAACAATAATGAGTTGTTCATGAGTGTTATTATGATGGAATATATAATATAAGGTAATATTATGTGTAAAACAGGTGGTATAAGACCATGAGTTATGAAAAAAATTGTACAAATTAAACGCGTGATGGAATGAAGGAAAAACGAAAATGTTTTTAAGTTTTCGCTCACTATTTGGACTTTATTTAGAATAACTAAATTTAGCTTAGAAATAAATTAAATAACAGGATCTTGTTAATACCAGACGTAACTAAGGTGTATATTTTTAACAAGGTTAATTAAATGAATAATGCGAATAAATTAGGTCTATTTAAATATTTTTTAAGAATTACAGTTCAATATAAAAAACACATTACATTTTATTAACAATGATATACTAGGGTTCTTGTTCTTAACAATATAAATAACCATAAATATCTCTTATAAATTATATATAACTGAGATGTGGAAATTTTGAGATGAAAACTGAAATTCTGACGGTGGGGGAGGGTGGGGTTTTGGTAGAGGGGGGTGATGGGGGTGAGGGGGGAGGCAAGCCTAAAGGGATGGGGGAATGGGGGAGGAGGTGGAGGGTTAGGGTAGGGTAGGTGAGGGGGGGATGCTGGGGGTTGACCGCCATGTGAACGGTGCATGGGATGCATGGTGTATATATATATGGCGTGCCTTAATATATACCATATATGGCTTGCCTAAATATGTACCATATATGGCTTGCCTAAATATATACCATATATGGCTTGCCTAAATCGTGGAATTGCCTATTCTATGGAATCGTCAGCCAGCCTGAATCTGTATAATAAGCATTTTGTTGCTGATTTAGAAAATCGGACGTTAGAGTTAGAGTTGGAAAATAAATTGACTGTTAGAGTTAGAAAAGGTTTGTTCAAGTTAATTTATATTTGAATATTAAAAAAATATCTCAGTACGGACAGACGGACGGACGGACAGACGGACGGACAGACGGACGGACAGACGGATGGACGGATGGACGGACAGACAGACAGACGGACAGACGGACGGACGGACATACGGATGGACGGACGGACAGACGGGCAGACAGGCGGACAGACGGACAGACGGACAGACGGACAGACGGACAGACGGACAGACGGACAGACGGACAGACGGACAGACAGACGGACAGACAGACGGACAGACGGACAGACAGACGCACAGACAGACGGACAGACGGACGGACAGACGGACAGACGGACAAACAGACGGACGGACAGACGGACGGATAGACAGACGGACGGACGGACAGACGGACAGACGGACAGACGGACAGACGTACAGACGGACAGACGGACGGACATGGCGACCACAATAGCGCATTTTTTTCCATAAATGAGAAAATGCGCTAAAAATAACTTGGCTGACAGAACATAACATTTATATTATAAGATTAAATTTCTTTTAATATAAAAATACTGATTCTACAGATTCGGCAACCGGCTGCCGATTCTATAGAATAGGCAATTCAACGATTTCGGCACGCCATATATATAATATGTAATAATATGAATGATGTACATATCATTAATATAAATATCATTATGTATGTAATGTATGATATACATATTATGTGATATGACCATACATACATCTTGTATTTTTTCCATTCAGTTTATGGCTCTGTATGTGCTCGTGTACTTTAAAACAAAACTTTTATATTAAATTTAAATTTTACAGTAAAATTAAAAGAGAACCAACGTAGTAATTTAAAATATTTATTTCCTTTATTTATATGAAAAAGTTTTGTTTTTTAGATTAGATCTACTCTAATAAATATTTAATACTAATTGTTCTAATATATTTTATTTTATAATAACATCATTCAAACACAATTCCCTTCGTTAGAATTTTAATTAAAGTTAAATTTCATTATTTAATTAAAAAATAACTGAAATAAAGTTCAGTTATCTTCCAACAACATACATATATTTTATTTAGATTATATCTATTCAAATGTGTTTTGTATGAAGTGTGTGTTTAGCTACGCTCTGTATTTTTCTGTGTTGTTTTGATGCATATGAATAAATCACACAAATATTTCATTTAGATAATATCTATTCAAATGTGTTTTGTATGAAGCACTTGGCTTGTGTTTAGACACGCTCTGTGTTTTTCTGTATTGTTTTGATACATACGAATAAACAACACATATATTTAATTTAGATTGAATCTATTCAAATGTGTTTTTGTATGAAATTTTATTTAGATTGAATCTATTCAAATGTGTTGTTGTATACACTACCTGGGCTGTATTTAGTCACGCTCTGTATTTTTTCTGTGTTGTTTATAAGCTGTATGAGTTTTTGCCCCCGGTCCTGCGGTCACGGCTGAGATGTTGTCTCCAGGCCCGCGTTTTGTTTTAGGCTTCGTAGGCTTAACGCAGCGTATAGGACGAATACCGAAAAATACCAGTAAATACCGACCAAATACTGACCAAATACCAGTATATAAGGGCCAAAAATCAGTAAATACCGACCAAATACCAACAAATTCCAAAAAATACCAGTATATACCGATCAAATACCAGTAAATACCTCTAAATACCGATCAAATACCAGTAAATACCGACCAGATACCAATAAATAACAACTATATACCAGTAAATACCTCGAAATACCAATAAATACCGACCAAATACACTTAAATACCGACCAAATACAGGTAAATTCCGACCAAATACCTCTAAATACCGACCAAATACCTCTAAATACCGACCAAATACCTCTCAATACCGACCAAATACCTCTAAATACCGACCAAATACCACTAAATACCGACCAATTACCTCTAAATACCGACCAAATACCTCTAAATACCGACCA
>NW_025944716.1:0-272 GCF_000764305.2 Hyalella azteca | reverse complement strand
TAATTTAAGTTGAAAGTTACTTTAAAATGTTCTCTCTTGCCTACAAACGTCTTCAGGTTGATACACTCAATAGTTTACGTATAATTTACGTTGAAAGTTATGTTCCCGAAGAGTGACACACGGCAGTAGGGGAGTAACCCGGAAAATTGCTTTCGAATATATGCTTCCCTAACTTATGACTTTGTTTTCAAACATCTAGTGCCGTAACTATAAAGGAAGTTTTTCAACGTCTAGTAGAGTAACCCGGATTAAAGTTTTCAAACGTCTAGTTG
>NW_025944715.1:0-4192 GCF_000764305.2 Hyalella azteca | reverse complement strand
CACAGCCAACAGAGACACCCGAGCACAAAGGCGTCGCCAGAAAACGAAGGCCCAACCTCGGTCAAGAGTCCAGGGCCGTTCTGACGGCGCGGCTGTCGGAGCATCGCCACCATCCGTACGCCACCGAGGAGGAGAAGGCGGACCTCGTTAGAGAGGCAGGAGTGACCTAAGCGTACGCATAGAATTTCATGATTTCCTTTATGATTTGCACTCCACAAATTATAAAGTTTGATGTGTTAGTACAAGAAACGTTACTTATCTAAATAAAATGGATATCATTCATAAGAACCTGAAAAATACAGCAACATATGATTTGGTTTCTGAAGTTTCTCGTGGATAAAACAGGCAGCAGCCGATATTCAACGCTATTGAATATTGTTTTTATAGCTTCGCGTAAAATCGTTCATTCCTACCTAGAATGAATTTATATATTCAGTTAAATCAATTAATTACCATCGATCGACGCAGAACATTGCCTAAAATGCAACTAGAAGGCGGCTCTTCAAGTCAGACCTTCAGCACACCTCGCGCAAGGCAACGTCGTGCGGTCGTTGAAAACAATTGGGACGAGAGACGAGCTCGTTCTCATCGTGCATCGTGTCGTGCATAGGAGTGGGCAGCCACTGGAAGGGACTACAGCCAATGTGGTCCAACTGTCTCCACCTCCCGAAGACACGAGCTATTCCCTCATGATGGCGGACTTGTACAGAAGTAACTTGGACCCGCAGTTGGGACATGGAAATTTCAATATTTCTATTCAATATTTTCTTGTTGTAAGATTAAGACTGCGTTGGTTAACGGGTGCAAACACTACCACAGTCATTGCGATAATTTTTGCGTAACGGCGAGCTGGCAAATTAAGAAAAGAACGCAGTTCGTCACTAAGATCTGCTGGAGGATAATCGATCATGAGAAATTTGTTTGCTGATAACTTCACAAGTTATCCCAGCAATAAAGATAATGGTTACTTCAAGTAACCCGCGGGGCCCACCACGAGACAGTCGAGATTGAAATTCTAATCTCTTCAATTGCATAAATGTGATCATCCTAGCAGATTTCCTCTCCTATCCTCAAAATAAATTACTAGCACTACTCATCTAAGATACTAGATTCAATTAAAAAAATATATCTTACAGAATTAATTGACAATTTCTTGTGAAGGTCAACTGCGGTCCAGCTAGAAGACTGGTTAATTAACGCGCGGCGGAGGTGAGTGGTAAAAGAACCGCCATTTGAGTCGCGTTTATCGGCTTCAATGATGAACAGTTGATCAGGGTGCCAACTGTTTAAGAATAGCTCAGAAATGTTTTGATGCCGTCAGTGAATGTAAGTATAATCTGTAAAAACATCTTCGTCCGCATACTAGGTGATATTTTCTCAACGAAAATCCTATTTAATACACGAACAGATGGTGTAAACAGTCCGCAGGGATGAAAAAATGGCTATACGGCCTGGCGACCAAGGCCACAGTGCGTACCAAATCATGGCCCTCTTGTTAAATCTCACGGCGCTGGAATCAAACAACGAGACGGTTTTCTCCTAAATTGACATATACTGCATGGTGCCAACTCTTTATAGGTGTACAAATGGCAAATCTCTGCGGCATAGAGATCTGCCCAGAACGCATCTCTTGATCTATATAAGCTACCACGGGTTACAATCGCTAAAACTTGATCGCTAGCTTGTCATATAAAGCGATTACTATCCTATTTAAATTTGACAATACCTCAGAAACTAAACGCGAGACGCACTGAAAGAATAACCCAATCTGAACAGAAAGACAGATTAAGCACTTTGCCTTCACCTAGAGCACGTCCGGTCTTTGACCTCGCCTTGCGAATTACAATCAGTGCAGTAGTTCATTGGTGCTGCGGAATACTCGTACACGCGTTTACAAGGAAGGATAACGCGATTCTGTCTCGCTACATCTTGAGAAAAGCTCCATCAATAGCAGTGAATTTTTCTGAAGTTCGAAGGGCGCCAGAACACAGAACTGTTCAATATACAGCTCAAGATCTAATGAGTGCGTTCTCACGGACTCGTCATTCACCGCGAAACATTAAGTGGTCGCAATTTTCAGGTCTAATCGATCGATCGCAATTTAAAGTCGTGATAAATCACGCCACACTCCTAATATTTTCATAACTTATAGCAGCCTAGCCATTCTGAAGTTTAGTGTGCAATGCTTATCAACTAATTATGGGACTTCGGTATAACAGTAGCCTTTCTAATCTAATCTCTGACCCTTCAAAATTTAAAGAAATTACTGAGCCAATCACTAAAATAGTTTTGAAGATAGAGGACAAAATTAATGATTTATTACGAAAACTTAAAGATTCCGCTGTACTATTACCTGAAACGTACTCTCAACTTCATGTTTCTGGCTCTGGCCCCGGTATTTTGTATGGTTTGCCCAAAATTCATGAACCAGATTTCAATGTGAAATTTCAATTCCGCCCAATTTTTGCTGCTTATAATACCCCTAGTTTCAAACTTGCGAAATTTTTGGTTCCACTTTTGAACTGTCTTACGACAAACCAATATACTGTGGATAACACTTATAGTTTCGTAGATCGCCTGAAGAGTTTTACCAATGTTCAGGAATTGACTATGGCCTCTTTTGATGTAGAAAATTTATTCACTCATATTCCTCTTTCTGAAACCATCGATATATGTCTTAATTCATTGTTTGAAGATGTCAATGACCTTGTCATGGGTTTTAACCGCAATTTTTTCAAATCTCTTCTTGAATTATCTGTGCTAAACTCAATTTTCGAATTTGCTGGCAAGTTTTACAGACAAATTGACGGTTTGGGCATGGGACTTCCACTCGGCCCTACCTTTGCCAATATATTCATGTGTTTTCACGAGGCTAACTGGTTGGCCAATTGTCCTCTGGATTTTAAGCCAATTTTCTATAATCGATATGTTGATGATACTTTTTTAATTTTTAAGCATCCTTCACATGTGGGCCTGTTCTTTGACTATCTTAATCTCCATCATAAATCTATCAAATTCACCATGGAGCTTGGATCAAACAATAGCTTGTCATTCCTTGATTGCAAAGTTACCAAATCTGATGGCCGTTACCAAACTTCTGTTTTTAGAAAATCGACCTTTACCAGCTTAAGCACCAGCTTTTTTAGATTTTGTTCCTTTCGCTTCAAATTAAATGGGATCCCAACATTGATAAACCGCGGCTTTCGCATTTGCTCTACTTTCCTAGCCATGCACTCTGTATTTGAATTGTTGCGCAATATATTTTCACAAAATGGCTTTCCATCGCACCTGGTGTTTACCCAAATTAAGAAGTTTATGTCCAAGCAATATACTGCAGTTGTTCCCAAGTGTGACAATAGGAAAGTTGTTTACTGTTCTTTTCCCTACTTTGGCCCCGCATCTGAAGCTATGTCAAAGGAATTAAAAGTTTTATTTGCTAAATATCTTCTGGATGTAAATCTTCATGTGTTGCTAGTTAACAATTTTAGAATCAGCTCGTTTTTCAGGTTTAAGGATACCCTACCTGTTCTTATGCGATCGTCACTAGTTAACAGATATAGTTGTGCGCAGTGCGCATCAGCGTACGTCGGTATGACGTCACGCAATTTCTATACTAGACTGGCTGAGCATAAGGGCAGGAGTTATAGGACGGGGAACCTACTTGCACATCCACCTCATTCTGCTGTACGTGTTCATGCTGAGCAGTGCAACACCTCTGTATCCGATAATGATTTTAAAATTCTAGCTTCCGCATCCGGTGTTACTGATCTACGCATTTTAGAATCCCTATATATATCTTCAAGCAGAAGCCTAGTCTAAATGCCGCTTTTAGCTCCGTTCCTCTTGAAATAGTAAATAGATAGGCCGTTTACTAGCGTTAATTTCATGTCTTATTTATTTATTCTCCGTTTTAAAACCTAACAGTGCCTTTTACTCTACTAATTGATTGTATTTGTGTTTCTAGATCTGAACTTCTTCTGAACTGAATTTTGTGAACTGACGATGGAGCTGGACTCCGAAACGTTTTCTCTTATAAAGATATGTTGAATTTTTGTGGTATTGTTTTTGCTTTTAAATTCCTAGTATAATTAAGAGAAGAGTGATATGTGATATATAATGAAGAGAAGTGTTATATGTGATACATAATGAAGAGAAGTGTGATATGTGATATATAATGAAGAGAAGTGTGATA
>NW_025944714.1:0-360 GCF_000764305.2 Hyalella azteca | reverse complement strand
TATCTTCCGATACTTTCCAAAGTATAGCAGTCCACAAATGCGTATCGCTGATACGCAGTCCACAAATGCGTATCGCTGATACGCAGTCCACAAATGCGTATCGCTGATACGCAGTCCACAACTGGCGTATCGCTGATACGCAGTCCACAACTGGCGTATCGCTGATACGCAGTCCACAACCTGCGTATCGCTGATACGCAGTCCACAAATGCGTATCGCTGATACGCAGTCCACAAATGCGTATCGCTGATACGCAGTCTACAACTGGCGTATCGCTGATACGAAATTTTAGGTCAAAACTGCATTTCAGTTTCTCGCGGAAAAATTTAAATGCGAGCCCAAATCCGCAACAGGTACCGC
>NW_025944713.1:0-396 GCF_000764305.2 Hyalella azteca | reverse complement strand
TTTAAATAATAGCTTTTTTTTTGTGGGTCACATTTTTAATTTTTTAACCTATTAGATTTGCAAACTTTTTAAATCTTTCTATTGTGTTATGTAGCTTCAGTATTAGGCCTTTAATGCCCATTGATAAAATTTTTCTATGTCAAATAGTTTTTGAGTTTTGGGGGTTTTTGTTAAAAAAACAAAAAGTTGTCTAAGTTACCCTGCCGGTCTAAGTGACCCCATTTTACGGTGTTATCGTGTGAGTCTCAGCGCACCGCGAGTTGCAATTTATCCCCTCTTATAACAGGAAGGGCCACAATGCCGAGAATGAATAAATATTTGTGGAAGCGCTAATTCTTGTCTAAATTTAAGGTTTGAAAGCTTTAAGGTTTTACATTTTATTAGGAACAATATCAA
>NW_025944712.1:0-2087 GCF_000764305.2 Hyalella azteca | reverse complement strand
GCGGCAGACGAGAAGCCCGAGTCTTCCAGTGCTGCGGTGTCTTCAGTAACATCAAAATCTTGGTCTTTCTGTAATGTTTCTTGATGTTATCACTTGCTATTATTGTTGTGAATATTGTTTTATAAATATTATTGATCGTCACTTGTGTTTCCGCTTAACCTGATGCAACAGTTTAACCGTGTAGGTAGAAAAAAGCTTAACCCCGTCTCTAGAATTATATTAATTTTATATTATATTAGAATTTTCGACAATTTGTGTTGATTATTTTTATTATTATTGGACTATTGTTTATGATTATTTATTATTTTATTTTTATATTTTTTTGATCAATTTGATCGGCGTTTAGCGCCGATTGTCATTATTATTATTTTTTTAGTGATGGATGTCTTCCACTTAAGAGCAATTTAATTTAACATTAACGATTCACATGTTTCATATCTTTATTTCTGTTGATTTTAATCTCATAACAAAATTGCTTGCAGTTCAAGGCTAAGTTTATGACTAAAATTTCAGTTTTTGTATATTTGACCGCACTTCTGTCACTACACTCAAACAAATGGATGGATAAAATTGTTCAAATAGTGACACACTAGCTGCGTGAAGAACTGATACTTACTTCTTACCTGTCAAACTGAGTCAAGATGACTCACATAAAGACTAAAGTTCATTGCTATTTGGTCAAAGTATCACTTATTTCTCTGAGAAGAGGAGGTCCTTTGGTACAAGCCTATTGGGTCGCCATGGCCAACATTTCGGGCATATTTATTAGATGTTATATATTAATTATATATTAATATTATAAATACATTCCACCGAGAACACATCCGTCTGATGCCTTCAATTATGTATTATAATATTTAATATATATTATGTATTACAATATTCAATATCATCAGGTTGCCTATGCCCATTTGCCCGAGTTTTGATCTAGAAATGTTAATGTATTTCCGGGTGCCCGAGCTGCTTGAATAAATTATATGGCGTTCATCTATCATCCATCATTAAGAAAATATATGGATATATTATGCACAAAGAAATATGTCTTATACCTATATTATCTATTATCATGATGTTCATACGTAGAAATAACTACTATCTTCAGAAAACTGAGGGGATAGGCTAGTAGAAATACTGTCTTTGTACAGGCATTGACTGGCAGCGAGAAACAGTAAATTTGCCAGTAGAAATACTGTCATTGTACAGGCATTGACTGGCAGCAAGAAACTGAATAAATTTGCCAGTAGAAATACTGTCACTGTACGGGCAAAGACTGGCACGGAGAAACTGAGGATATTTGCCAGTAGAAATACTGTCATTGTATAGGCATTGACTGACATGGAGAAACGGTAAATAGGCCATTAAAAATACTCTCATTGTACTGGTATAAGAAACAGTAAAGTTGCCAGTAGGGATACTGTCATTGTACAAACATTGACTGGCAGCAAGAAACAGTAATTTGGAAGCGAGTCGCCAAAAATTGGTAGTGTTTATACAAGCTAAGACACTTAGAGAACCTACATATTAGGATAATGGTAGCAAGGTATCAATATTTTATTCACGGTCATTTGGTTCACGTTACCTGANAAGACATGCTTGCTTTGCTGTACTGAGGGCATTCGCTTACGACGAGCCAGAGACGCTGGTTGAGATCCTAAAAACAAGTTTATTTTACGAATAAAAATAATATTTAGAGATTATTAGTAACATAAATACAAATTTAATTAGTACGAAGGCATTCGCTTGAGATTATTAGTAACATAAATACAGAGTAACATAAATACAGATTTAATTGGTACGAAGGCATTCGCTTACGACGAGTCAGAGACGCTGGTTGATATCCTAAAAACAAGTTTATTTTACGAATAAGAATAATATTTTGAGATTATTAGTAACTTAAATAAGATTTAATTAGTACGAAGGCATTCGCTTACGACGAGCCAGAGACGCTGGTTGAGATCCTAAAAACAAGTTTATTTTACGAATAGAAATAACTTTTTGAGATTATTAGTAACATAAATACAGATTTAATTAGTACGAATACACATTTCATTAGTAGGTACCGGTACGAATAAACATATAATTAGTAA
>NW_025944711.1:0-411 GCF_000764305.2 Hyalella azteca | reverse complement strand
TTCAATCATGTTGAGTAGGACATGTTTCAAATATGTTGAGTAGGACATGTTTCAATCATGTTGAGTAGGACATGTTTCAATCATGTTGAGTAGGATATGTTTCAAACATGTTGAGTATAGGACATGTTTCAAACATGTTGAGTAGGACATGTTTCAAGTATGTTGAGTAGGACATGTTTCAATCATGTTGAGTAGGGCATGTTTCAATCATGTTGTGTAGGACATGTTTCAAACATGTTGAGTATAGGACATGTTTCATACATGTTGAGTAGGACATGTTTCAAGTATGTTGAGTAGGACATGTTTCAAGTATGTTGAGTAGGACATGTTTCAATCATGTTGAGTAGGACATGTTTCAAATATGTTGAGTAGGACATGTTTCAATCATGTTGAGTAGGACATGTTTCAATC
>NW_025944710.1:0-539 GCF_000764305.2 Hyalella azteca | reverse complement strand
GGTGGGTTGGAATTACATTACCGCAGATTAGAAGGCTGTTGAAATAAGCTATTGAAGGGTTGAATTGTAAATACGATGGTGTGATCGAATGGGTTAAATGACGGCTTGGGGTTTACAGTTTTTAAAACTCATGAAATAAAGACAACAGAAAAAATTTTAATTATTAATTAAGCTCACCTTCTTTACATAATGTCTCTGATTGCACTATTGAAAATAAAATTCCTATTGAATTTCATTGCGACACGGTAGGTAAAGTGGATGGATAGACGCTCAAATAACTCTCATTTTTCGATGCACAATGTTTCAAACAAACATACAAACAAGTAAATTAACTCTGAAACATATGGAAAGATGATAACGAGTAGATTAAGGATATCAGTGGAACTGGAGAGATGGGTAACTCTTTTAAGGCGTTATATTTACAAATTTATGAAATTCAAGATCGTCAAATCATTGCTCATTCAAATTAATAACTGCTTATAAAATGATTAAATGACGATGCGTGAGTTTCACATGATATTTATTTATTTTACACATAT
>NW_025944709.1:0-983 GCF_000764305.2 Hyalella azteca | reverse complement strand
TGCCAATATACCTCTGTATAAAACAATTGAAATCTGCATAAATTATCTGTTTGAAAATATTAACGATCTTGTTATTGCTTAGAAAAGTAATTTTTAAAATCTTCTCTGAAATTATCAGTTTTCAGCTCGTTTTCAATATTTGCTGAGTTTTACAGACAGATTGGCGGTTTGGGCATGGGTCTTAACCCCGGCCCAACCTTTGCGAATTTTTTCGTGTCTTCACTAGGTTTCTTGACTGACCAATTGTCCTCTTGATTTTAAGCCTTTTTCTATAACGGATACGTTCTATGACACCTTTATTTTTTTCAAGCATCCCTCTCATATTAATCTGGTCTTCGAATACCTAAACTTGCAAGATAATTATATTCAATTTACAGTGGAACTTGAATCTAACAGTAGTTTGTCCTTTCTCGACTGCATTGTTACTATTTAAATCTAATGGCAATTTTCATGCATTTTCATTTTTTTACTATTATTGCACATCTCTTTCTGGCATTGTTACTATGTAATGTGTCGGTATTTTAAAGTCTCTAAACCACGCATGGTTCAGAGAACCAACAACTGAACCAACAAAACATTTTGAACCACGCCTAATGAACTGGGGAAACATAGTCTTCCATGGCTGATTATTCCGAGTGTCCAAGTAAATTTTAAAGGTATTAGTTCGTTACTTGCGTGCAGCCTTCTTGAAAAATTAAGGACGTGAACGTCCGGTCGCAAAACTGTTCTTAATATTAGAAAAATTATTATTTATTTGCGAATTCCAGGAAAGGAATTATTTATGTGCGAAGTGTCAGGAAAACTTATTACTGGAAATACTATTTGCCACTATACTTGCCATGATTGGTTAAATATGAACTTCTAGATTAATTCCCTCACATTTAATGCTGAATATTTAGAAGATCAAGCTATTTAAAGCACATGTTCAATGAACTAAGGCGAGAAGAAACCCTTAATATTGAATATAAAAAAATCGACCATGA
>NW_025944708.1:669-4876 GCF_000764305.2 Hyalella azteca | reverse complement strand
CACTAGCATTGATGGCGTTCATGAATGCACCAGCATTGGCGGCGTTCATGAATGCACCAGCATTGGCGGCGTTCATGAATGCACCAGCATTGGTGGCGTTCATGAATACTTTCGTGAGAACGTTTCATTGCCAGAAACTTTCTATACGTGTTGTGAAATTAGGCTGCAAGTTTTCGCTGGAACCTACAACTTTCGAGGTAATATCAAGAGTGTTTTGGGAAGTGGTATCAACTTCATATGACATGATTTTTTATGACGAAATTTTTTTCATTTGTGTCTGTAATACCGCCCAACTGGGCGACGTACATCTGCCAAATTGCCTCTTCATTTGATGAAATAAGACAAATTTGTGATCTTGATCATATTAAATTATTAACATGGAGTGTATAAATGCAATCTATTTGCATTGCGATACGCTTTTAGCTTCGATGTACTGCAACAGACGCTCATTAGATTCGTGTTGTATTGAACATTATTAATTTTAGTTTATTATATGCCGACATTAATTGACTCGTCTAAATTGATATTAATTCTTTACTTTGATATTTATCTATTTACTTCATTAATTCAGCTACTTCAATATTAATTCATCCACAGCTGTAGAGACCACAGTTGGAGCTACTCAGAGTTATTCAGACATAACTAACAGTGGTAATCCAGAGTCCAGGTCACTGCCAGGAATATTATTTATTCTTTCAAAACTAGTCACGAAAATTTTCTCGTGGAGACAAAAACACTCGAGCGACTTGGGGAATCTCTTCAGGCCTAATGAACAAACTGGTCAGCTGACGCGTTTTCTGCACTGATTGGTAGAGGACAAACTTTTAACGGAAATTGAACGTATTCAGACGTTTACCACAAACAATATGGTGCTTCAATCCGTGTTATAATTCCGTGCGTGTTGTGCGTGTGTTGCTGCCATGCGTGTGGTGCGTATGTTGCTGCCATGCGTGTGGTGCGTATGTTGCTGCCATGCGTGTGGTGCGTGTGGTGCCGTCATGCGTGTGGTGCTGCCATGCGTGTGGTGCGTGTGGCGCCCCCATACAACACACTCAAAGGTTAATGTGTGTCAGACGAGCTCGTTGCGTGACTGCCTGAGATTTGTTGTCTTCGCGAAACTTTCCTTCAACCGATCAATGACCTGGTGAATTATGAGAACTCGGACCCAGCCACACCAATGTACCCTATTTCTTGCTTATCTAAGGAAGTGAGAGGCCCAGTCAGACCGAAGTATCTTATCTCTTGCTTATTTGAGTAAGTGACAGACTCGGTCGCACCGAAGTATCTTATCTCTTGCTTATTTAAGTAAGTGAGAGACTCGGTTGCAGAGCAGTATCTTATCTGTGGCTTATTTAAGTAAGTGAGAGAGAGACCCAGTCAGTCCGAAGTATCTTATCTCTGGCTTATTTAAGTAAGTGACAGACTCGGTCGCACCGCAGCATCTTATCTGTGGCTTATTTAAGTAAGTGAGAGAGAGACCCAGTCAGTCCGAAGTATCTTATCTCTGGCTTATTTAAGTAAGTGACAGACTCGGTCGCACCGCAGCATCTTATCTGTGGCTTATTTAAGTAAGTGAGAGAGAGACCCAGTCAGTCCGAAGTATCTTATCCCTGGCTTATTTAAGTGACAGACTCGGTCGCACCGCAGCATCTTATCTGTGGCTTATTTAAGTAAGTGAGAGAGAGACCCAGTCAGTCCGAAGTATCTTATCTATGGCTTATTTAAGTAAGTGCAGACAATTATCAACAGCGTCAACGACAATCCGGGTCTTACAATGCAAAGATTTCTCTCATAATTTCTCTTCCCCCATAAAGGTATAAGCTACAAATTTCACTTGACTGGTCAATTTAAATCAAGTTTGCTTCATTTAAACTCGTCTGAATGAGGATTAAATTTCGATTACAAAGGAATTTAGGCTTGAACTTTCTAAGCTAGCTGATTCATTTTTCTGCAAGGGTCTTCCATGCGCGGCTTGAATGTCCTACTTCCGGAGCTCCATTACATAACAGGTTGTGGCAAATTGGTGAACAAGTTTGCTCAAAGAGCCGAACATTTGCTTCGATCTCAATACGTGCGCTTTGTAAACATTCAATACCCGGAGTATCGATTTAAGAACTCGTGTCCAACTACGTATTTTGATTTCACTGAAGCAATCGAAATATTGATTGCACTGCGAAAGAACTCGCCCGTTGCAATATACGGAGAAGGTTTACAGTAACGCAGTTGTGAAAATATATAGTTTAAACTCTAACTATACTGCAAATGTTTATCGTTCAATTGTCTGCAGTCCCTCTATCAGAATTAACACGCATGACCTCCGTGTAACCGGAGGAGTTTATAACTATTAGGTTTTGTGGTAACTATAAAGGCATCATTAGGTAATTATGTTAAATAAGATTTTCTAACAATTGGTACGTAATAAACTAATAAAACTGAATGATTTATGAACCTTTAAATAACTATTTTATTTGTATTAATATTATTTCAACTCCGCAAAAGCTGTCAGGGTGGGCAGGCTCGAATAACCGTAATGCCTTCAGCGTTCATAAAACTTTATTTTTGCAATCAGGATTTTTTCTTGCTCGAACATTTGCTATGATCTTGAACGCAATCCGTATTATATTCTTATTATTTGTCGTGTTATTTCTATTCTCTTATAACCTGGGCCTATACTTTCAAAATTCGCTAAGTGAACGTAAGTATTTACGCTCTATTTTCTTGTCTATGATTGGTGGATTTTGCTTGAAAGGCCGTCAATGATTGGCTGATGAACTTACGATCTCTTAACTTTTTTTGAAAGTATAGGCCCAGATTTTGAAGCTTTTTTCTTCAGAAATTATCCCTCCTTTCGCTTTCTCTTCCACGATGTCTGGAATTGCGGACAACATGTACTGTACCGGGTACCATTTTTTAAGCGTTTACCTTGCATATTTTAGTATGATTAAACTAATCATTATTTTAATATAATTTTTCTTCATAGAAAATGATAAAAGAACAACCGAAATCGTATACGAACATGCTTGATGGATGCCGAAGATTATAGCGGAACGCTCTTCACCTGTTGTGAAAATCTTCGGCTACCAACCAAGTATTTTTGTCTGGTATTTCTCGACTCTTCGACACACAGAAAACACGTGCATTTGGTGTAGCCAGCTTGTTACCCTAGCAGCTTGTGCAAGAATTCCGAATCCTCGCACACCTGCAAATTTCATATTAAAGTTCACAAGAAACAATTGCAAACTCTCGTAGGCTTTCTTGGAGTGCCAGAGAAAGCCTCTTGGGATGGAGGCATATATAGAGGCCGCCGTTGTGTAAAATATTGTAGTATAGTATAAATGTTTGGCCAGGCTTGGCCTGTCGCCGATTCCTGTAATTTTCGTAACTTTTTCGTAGATGATATAAAAACTTGCCTTTTAATCGGATATTTTCATAACTGACATTGCTATATTTATCTATTACGTCATCTATTTCTTGTAAGTCAATAGAAAGAGATGCAATGACCAGAGGAATTGCTTGAAAAATCATGTGGATAATATTGATTTACTTGAATCGTGTCGCTATTTTAAGAATTTTTCATTTTAGAATTCGAGTGAGTCGATTTAATCCACATCTCGACGTGGCGCCGATATGTCTTAGTATCATAATTGAGGACTCAAGTTAGTGCAATTGTTGAACATAAATTTGGATGAAATAGTAAGGCTTCCGGTGCGCAAAGAACCCTGCGTTTCACTCCTTCACACTCCCTCACACTCTTCTCACTCTTCACACCGCGTCTCACTCTTCACGCCGCGTCTCACTCTTCACACCGCGTCTCACTCTTCACGCCGCGTCTCACTCTTCACGCCGCGTCTCACTCTTCACGCCGCGTCTCACTCTTCACGCCGCGTCTCACTCTTCACACTACGTCTCACTCTTCACACCGCGTCTCACTCTTCACGCCGCGTCTCACTTTTCACGCCGCGTCTCACTCTTCACACTACGTCTCACACTTCACACCGCGTCTCACTCTTCCCACCGCGTCTCACTCTTCACACCGCGTCTCACTCTCCACACCGCGTCTCACTCTTCACACCGCGTCTCACTCTTCACACCGCGTCTCACTCTTCACACCGCGTCTCACTCTTCACACCGCGTCTCACTCTTCACACCGCGTCTCACTCTTCACACCGCGTCTCACTCTTCACACCGCGTCTCACTCTTCACACCG
>NW_025944708.1:0-601 GCF_000764305.2 Hyalella azteca | reverse complement strand
GTGGCACTCTCGGTGGCACGGCCTCGTGGCACTCTCGGTGGCATGGCCTCGTGGCACTCTCGATGGCACGGCCTCGTGGCACTCTCGGTGGCATGGCCTCGTGGCACTCTCGATGGCACGGCCTCGTGGCACTCTCGGTGGCACGGCCTCGTGGCACTCGATGACACGGCCTCGTGGCACTCTCGATGACACGGCCTCGTGGCACTCTCGATGACACGGCCTCGTGGCACTCTCGGTGGCACAGCCTCGTGGCACTCTCGGTGGCATGGCCTCGTGGCACTCGGTGGCACGGCCTCGTGGCACTCTCGGTGGCACGGCCTCGTGGCACTCGATGGCACGGCCTCGTGGCACTCTCGGGGGCATGGCCTCGTGGCACGCTCGATGGCACGGCCTCGTGGCACTCTCGATGGCATGGCCTCGTGGCACTCTCGATGGCATGGCCTCGTGGCACTCTCGATGGCACGGCCTCGTGGCACTCTCGGTGGCACAGCCTCGTGGCACTCTCGATGGCATGGCCTCGTGGCACTCTCGGTGGCACAGCCCCGTGGCACTCTCGGTGGCACGGCCTCGTGGCACTCTCGATGGCATGGCCTCGTGGCAC
>NW_025944707.1:0-221 GCF_000764305.2 Hyalella azteca | reverse complement strand
CAATTTTAGATTAAACACAATTAATGTAAAAACTCGGTCCGCGGATTGATTGGCGAGCGTAAGCGCGGTTCCGCCTTTTGCAGATGCAGAGCTCAATGCTCCGGAATTGCAGCTATAAATTCAGCAGCTCCGAGGTCATAATTTTTGTTGCTAGAGCATCAGTATTGCTCAGCCCTCAAACACAGCCCTCAGATACTGCCCTCAGATACTGCCATCAGATA
>NW_025944706.1:1415-2372 GCF_000764305.2 Hyalella azteca | reverse complement strand
AAATGTTGACGTTTACGCCACTATATTTAGTTTTGCAATATTCCAATTAGTTTCGCTACTATAACAGTTTTACGTCGTGTCGGAGGTGCGTCCCGAGTTGCCCCGCCAGTCCCGAGTTGCCCCGGTTAACAGTTTATCATTATTTGGTAGAGCAAGGCCAAGGTCTACTATCAACTTTGACACATTTTTCGATGTTCTCAGTGGGTGACTTGCAGTTTGCACGGTCTCTCTTTGGATCTTAACATTTTCCCGCCAGACAGCCCAGACCTAGTGTTTAGGCTATAGTATGGCGTGCAATAGTATGACATCACTATTTCAACTATCAATGAATGCGTGGAACTAAGACAAAGCTTAATATAAAGGAAAAAGTTGAGAAGTGTCGGAATTACCCACGATGTCGGAATATAACCCGTTTACCCTATACAGCTCTAAAAATTACATCACAGCTAAATCTAGCTATAACAGTCGTGTTTGGTGGATCATATGGAGGCATGCTAGCAGCGTGGATGAGGATTAAGTATCGTATAACTTCAGGCATAATTTTCTGAAAATTACAGGCAAAAGCAAAATTTTTCTTTCTTCTATGAAAAAAATTAGGCAAAGGCAATAAAAAAACATGCAAGCAGAAGCAGGGGTACTTTTCTCTTGCTTACAGTTACAGGTGGCTTCTTTCTGCTGATTTCCCAGAATAGAATAGTTCATACATAAATATGGAATAAAATGTTCAACTAGATTTGGAAATAGAGTGCAGAGCATGGTGCCAATCCATAGGTTATTCAAAAGAACCTGTTCTTATGTCATTTTGAACCGATCAACACTTCTTTATGGACCGATCGTAAAACACACCTTCACCGGCAAAAGCTTTCACACTTCTGAAGAAGGTGAGCTGACAGCTACACTGGCCGTGGGGTGTGGGTGGACCTAATTTGAATTTGAATGCATGCAGCGATTCAAAAT
>NW_025944706.1:0-665 GCF_000764305.2 Hyalella azteca | reverse complement strand
AGATGTGTATAAGAGAATGGGGTCGAACTGTTGAGTTTAGACCATTACAACTTGCAAGAGGGGCCCAAGGGCCAAGGGCATGGGGCCTTGCGAAGGGTTAAGACCGACGCACAGCGGTGGACCAATAAGTACTCACAATAATTCCCTGCCACCATGGTGCAGAGATGCTTTCTAGTTTCCATGCATCAGCTACTAAAGTTTACAAGCTAATTAATCAATTGAATTGCCGAGATGGAAAGTTTTATTTAAATTTTGTAACTGAAACTGTTGACCAACACAGCCTTTGCCTTTATACATAGTTGCCAAATTTGTTGTCAATGCATTAGGCAACTATAGGTAGGTACGGTACTATGGTGAAAATCTTATCAAGGTGACTTATTTGTTAGATTCCTGCTCTCTAAGTAAGACAGTGGCTCAATTTCAAATTCCAATTAGATTCACAATTTTTATGCAGTATTAGAAGAATTCAAATCATATTTTCTATCACTTTCAAATTTCAATTCTATTTATTACCTAATGAGTTTACTCAGTTTAGTACCTACAACTACAGTATCTGCTGATTGCAACTTTGCAAGTGGCAACAAAAGAGTCAATGACAATTTGACATAATTATGATAGCATCATTGAAAAATTTCAATGGTAATTAGGTAGTCCACTTGCAAGTT
>NW_025944705.1:0-435 GCF_000764305.2 Hyalella azteca | reverse complement strand
TTTGAACAATAGAATTTCTGGTATATATATAGTATTTTGCGCTAGGCAATCTGGTATTCTCGCCGAGAAAAAATTTGGCAACACAGGACAGAACGATAGGCGACTGAGGCCGCGTGAGGCCGCTGAGGCGTCCCGCGTCAGTCAAGACTGAGAACTGCTGAGTGTGGGTTCTCCGACTCATTCCCCCGCGAGTCGTGAGCGTAGA
The DNA here is from genome assembly GCF_000764305.2 of Hyalella azteca. NCBI lineage: Eukaryota > Metazoa > Arthropoda > Malacostraca > Amphipoda > Hyalellidae > Hyalella > Hyalella azteca. The sequence continues at coordinate 230 of NW_025944705.1, read as the reverse complement.
CAAATGTGTTAAACTCGCACTTCTATCTGTAATCCCATAAACTGTAAGTTGTGTTACTCTATAAATAAAGGTGCTTGTACACAGGGATAGTGCAGACGGCTAGTAAATCTGGCTAGTGTCGGTCGCTTGGTGACGATCCGGCTAGTAAGCCTGTACACACGAGGAGAGTATAAGGTGCCGCTATCTTCTCATTCGCGCCCGCCAGTGAGTCGTTAGAAGCCGTCGAGTGA
>NW_025944704.1:0-489 GCF_000764305.2 Hyalella azteca | reverse complement strand
TATTTAAATATTGATGTTAGAAAATCCGTAGACTTCCGTCGTTTGTCAGCGCTCATCATAAAGAATAGAGCGCGTCGCGCTCGTGGCGGCGTAAGTCGTGTAAACTGGCAGGCGTTGTACATGATGCCTGACGCTCAACTTTTCGTCAAAAATACGAGCTATTTAAACATAAAAATCATTTTCCGGCTCTCTGCTGCTGCAGAATAGCTTAGTCGTTGTCCAAAATACGTGCGCACTCAGCCAAGCTGACATGACATCACACAGCTCACTTCAATGTTCTATTATTGACGTTTTCTCGATTTGTAATATATCAGAAACTCTATCCTATAAGTCGTCGATGCGATTTTTTCGGAAGGAAAATCAAGCAACTAAATATACCTGAAGATGTTGGAATTTTAGTGTACGAGACAAAAGCTCCAAATATCATGGCCGCCTAACATGATGAACTGATAAGTCACCCAGGAAAAGTTCATTACTTGCATCTAAATT
>NW_025944703.1:0-214 GCF_000764305.2 Hyalella azteca | reverse complement strand
TGCTAAGTTCCCGTAATTCTGACTTGACAGATTGTGGTTCTGGATGAAGATGTTTTTTAATAGATTTGGCAGTTTTGAGCTTAAGTAAGTTCGACTTGAAAGTCTGTTGTCCGGAAGAAATAACTTGCTCGACTTGTTCAGCAGGAAGAATTTCTGGTTGCAGTTTGACGATACTCAACTGCTGAACAACTGCAGTGTACGCTAAGTAGCACAC
>NW_025944702.1:56921-81363 GCF_000764305.2 Hyalella azteca | reverse complement strand
CACCGTTAGGCTCTAGTGATTATGTGTACCAAGTTTCATCGAGCTACGTTCAGTATTTCGCGAGATATTCCACGCTCACTGAATTTGGAATCACGCGGCCGTGAGAGAGGCCGCGTTTTTGTCCGAGACGTCGTTTGTTTACCATCGTATGTGAGCATTAAACACCGCAATGGAAGTGAAACGTCCGAGAAGGGAGACTTAAATATATTTCGAGCGACAATGTAACTGGACCATGGTTGTGCACTCGTAACTTTGGTTACAGATAAATGGAATTCTTTAAACAATTAATGAGATAATTCAATTATTTTGAAATACCAGGACGAGTAAGCGGTAATGTCGGCATATAAATTGAGCTTGTAGAAACTATGATTTTCAAATAAAAGTGTATGGCATGTATTACGTAGAATAAACTCAATGACGAAAGAGTGAATGACATTAGCGATTAGGCACCAGTAAGAATTTCGTTTACCAGATAACAAAATTACTATTATTCACAGTTGTTCCCACAATTATAGAATACCTAACATTTTTCTTTAACAAACAAACAGCGATAGTTTCACAAGACAAATTCTGACGTTTTTTTTTTTTTCTTTAGTTGGGATTTATGGGAGCCTCTGAAGACTTGTTCAATGCGGCCCCACGTCAGAACAGTTCAAGGAATTTGACGGAATTTTGTTTTTTCAAAGTTTGAGGAGGATAGTTCCAGAAAGATGACGTAGCAGCCGGCCGAAGCCGACTACTGTCACGGGAGCTCAGCACAAACAACCTCCTGCCTCAACGGTTAGAACAGAACTCCAATTCTGACGTTACGTTCACGCGACGAGTATTGTCAATTTTTTTCCTCTTCTATTTTTACTAGCGCGCTTAACACCAGATTTTAATGGGTTTTACAGGCATAATTTCGTCAAATAGAAACCGATCTGTACCTAATTTACAACTATGCTATTTATTGGATGTACGCTCATGCGAGCGTTGTCAAAATTGGTTTTGATTATGCAAACCTATGCGTGGAAACCCTGTTATTGAAACTCGTCCCAAATATTAGTTCCAAAAGTTTCGAAGCGGCGTACTGATTCACTTTGTCATCATTGAGAAAAAAAATACCTTTTTTGAGAGCTGATTTGCCCACGTTTTCGCGTGAATTAACAAATAATTTTTATGTCGACAAGTAGGTATTTCATCCCACTACAACCATAATTCATCACTTATCATGTTTTCTGCCAACATATAATGACGTGTTTCCCGTTCACTCAAAGCGACTTCATCGTACAATGTCTAACAATAATGATAGCCCACTGGGCAGGGTGGTTCAGTTTCAACAGTTCAGAGTACCCTGACTGAAGCAGGAAGTTGTGGTTTCAATCCCAGCAACCTACAACAATTCTGGTCAATCGGCGAGGGAGTCGGGCAGTTGAGCACCACAAAAATGGAGCATTGTGATGCGTTTTTGAGACAGCAAAAATCTGTGAATATTCTGCGATGGTGAGGTTCGACATGCCTAACGGCCTAATGAACGCTGACAAAGCAATACTATATCTATACATTGTTACGTCAATACTTTGCAACGCAAATATGTTGCAATGACAAGACATTGTAATGACAATGCATAGTAAATGCAATATATTTAAGGCAAAGCTCAAAATTTGAATATTAAAAAGTCTTCTATATCGGTAATTTTGTAAGTTCAAATTTTTTAACATCATGACAAGAGACCTATAAAGAAAGAAGCTCGTTATAAAGGAAACTGAAATAAAAAATATATATTATATATAATAAAAATATGGGGTGTTGCTTTGATCCGGTCGCGCTAATGTGTAACTGTTGGTTACAAAGTCCAACATCTGTAAAAATTTACGTCTGAAACTCACAAATGCAAATAAAAGATTTTACCGATTAGTAGTGAATTTGAATCTAGTTTTGAAAAAGATTAAAATACCAAAATCACTGAATTCTGATAATCGTATCATTAGAAATCATAGTACCTATGTATAAACTAGTACGGACCGATAGAATTGATTTCGCAAGAAATAATCAATGGGCTGCTGGGAATTTCTTATTTACTCGATAATGCATGATCCTTCATATTCGTATTGAACATTAAAATAAATTTGAATATTTCTATACCCAAGAATGAATATAGTTTGAAATTATATCTATTCTTCACTCTTTCAGTTAACAACACCGGAAATGCTGCACATGTAATATTTTACACCCCAGAATGAATTTAGTGAAAATAATATTTATTGTTTACTATATATAATGTAAAAAAACAGAAACGCGGTACGTGTAATATTTCACACCGCGGAATGAATATAATGAAAATAATATATATTCTTCACTCTATATAAGTTAACGATAAAAGAATCGCGGTGCAAATATATCTACACTCAGCCGCAAAGATATACATAAATGCTGCAGACCGCGCCGGAACACCGTAAGCTAGACCAGTTCCGTACTGTTAAACGATATGATAGCGTCGTAAGTCTTCAGCCAGTTCTTAAACATATTCGCCCTAGAGCAGACAGTTCTGCATCTGGCTTATACTAGTTGTTTATAGGTCACCAAGTTTTTAGGTCAGTATAATTATTGCTACTTTATGTTGATCGAATTTTTTTACATTACACAGGCCATCAACCGCATTTTGACGCACCTGGTTATCGCCTTCCAAAAACGGCTCCAAACTGGGATGGATTTTTTCCTGGGCTTAATGCATTAATGTTTAGGAAGTAATGGATGGCAATATTAAAACTGAACTCTATCATAATCCCATATACCGATATTTGCAACATTTATGAGAGTTTTACGTGTTTAAAAATGGGCACGTTTTATTGAATAGAATAGAAGTGTCGGCATTGAAGAAATAGGCCCATGGCCAGTTGCCGTGAAAAGTTCGTGAGCTACTAAAAAAGTGTAGGAGTGAAAAAGTTCGTGAGCTACTACCTGAGAGTTTGGCTTTTTCCCTATCAAAGAAAAAATCACTATTAATATACGATTTAACAACCTTTTATGGGGCAATGTTTAAATGAATCGTAATTTGTACTTTTCGGAAAATTTCTTATAATTTTATATCACTGCAGTTAAAACGAAACCATTAACAACCCTCACATCTTTTTCAGTGAAGTTTTCTTATACCATCGAGTATTTTTATTCTCCCAATCAACAATGCTATGTGCATGGTGCATTCGAAAAAAAAAAATCCGAACGAAAATTCAGCATTAGCCATGGTTTAAATTGTTACATAGAAAACTTCAGCAAAACAAACTACATGAAGACGTCATACGATATAAATAATAATACATAAATGAACGAGTATGACGACACAGTATCCAGGCTGTCGTGGAGCATCGTGTAGCTGCTCCGAGAAGCCGCTACGTGCGAAGTGGAGGATACACAGTCAAGCGATCTGAATCTGTAAATAAAAAAAAAATAAAAATCACAGATCAGGTTTATTGTAGACGATAACGGGATCATCTTCATCGATAGGCAGATTCACATTTACGCAATTGTCAGAATTCAATGATCACACAATCTACAAACTCCGAACCTAGCAATCCATCAGTTTGAACAAAAAAAAACACGTAGCCTATACTTTAGAATTCAACGTCTCGTCCTCTATGGAGAAAGCCACGCATTTTACAATAAAATTAAAATAAAAGCTCTTAAATTTGTTATTAGAATTTCATTCATTGCAGTGTTTTTTCAATGCAATGCCGAATCGAGAATTAGAAAATTTCTTGATTTGAATCTAGGGTACCGTTGGTGGCAGCGCGTAAGAAACTTGATGACCCACACACATGGGTTGACTCGCCAAACAGGTTACAGAACATCCCACCCGTTTGGCTGCTGTACCTAACGGTTCGCTGAGCTACTTAACTGACAACTATGGGCATTGGTTGTGCGTTCTTTTTCGTCTTCAATGTTTAATATGGGAAGAAGTTGCATGATTTTAGACCTGAGCCATCGCAATGAAACATCGTAGCTCACAAAAAATTCACATGTCATACAGACAACGCAAGGAACTCTGAGCAATGCTATTGATACTACCTAATCTTCATATATCTACGAATGCTTAAATTTAAATGGCATCTTATAATATTCAATACCAAAAAATTAACAATTAAAGAAGCTGAAATGCATTTGGATGAACCCTCAAGTAAAGCCATACTCAAAAATATTGTGAAAAGATAATTTTGATTCTAATCAGAGAAAATATCATTTGGAACATAGGTATACTTGAATCTGGAATATTTTCCCAACAAAATAAAAATTTAAAATTATTTACCAACCTTTAAATTTTTTGTAAATCTCCTTTCAATAACTTGTGGTAGGGATGATCGCTCGGTTTTACGGTCGTCTTCAATGCCGCTTCTTTTTGCAAATCATCATCATTTTCGGGATCATTAATATATGGGGCATTCTTAAGTTCACTGTCGTGATGTTCATGGTGTCTGATGACGTACACTTTTTCTTTGGTTCCATCTGCATCCGCTGCTGAACCTCCGAGTAGCTCAGGCATAACGTATTGGTAAATTCTTCTGGCATAGTCGAAGTATGGATGAGAGGAGTGAGCGATGCTGCGACCGGAAACACGATAAGCGCCCGCGTTCATCAGCCTCTCCAGTTCTTCGGGTGTTAGTTCCGAAGGGTGAACTATCCTTACACCGTGGTCATAGCCACTGAGATGGGATGAGATTCCTTTTCTTGAAATGGGTTCGGGTGCCAGAGAAGGTTGCATGTAGTAGGCGAGTCCTCCCATAAAGATGGCCGCCCCAATAGACGCAATCATAGGAAAACTGAATGAAGAAAATATCCCTTGCTTGCTTTCAGCTACTTCATCGTGACGTTTTTCAATATCGGTTGTATCACTGTGCCTTTGAGGGGATTTTTTTAGAGACTCTTCCTCAGTTGCTTTCTTGACAGAATTTGATGAAATTGGTTTGGATGCTCTAACGGTAGTTGTAGTAGAAGTTGTTGCGGTGGTAGTTGTTGTAGTCATAGGGGTAGTAGTAGTTTTAGGGGTTGTAGTAGTAGTTTCCGGAGGAGTACTAGTTGCTGGAGTTGTTGTAGTAGTAATTTCTTCTCTTTGCTGCGGTGGGACATAAACAGGACCTGCAGCAGGTTTCTCTGTGGGTATTCCAGTTCCCGGTTGTAGTTTTACTGCAGCAGGTCGTTCTCGCTTCGGGAGGGCGAGTTGAGCGAAGTTTTCTGCTGATTCTGGGGGAATTTGAGCTATCGCTCCCAGAACGATTGACAACAACACCAACGCTGATAATTTCATTTTTGATTAGTTTCTAATTTTTAATTCTGGGATGAAAACAAAATATTTCTTTGTAAAAAAATCACTTGATTATCTATGTTTCGTCACTAACTGTATGCAGGTTGTTAGCGTTAGCCAAGTCAAGCAACAAAAACACTCATGCGGAAGCTATCATCAGCCACTGCCAAACTGCATGCGTCCTGGTCACCTGCTGAGCGCTGAATGAGGCCGTGTCTCGGCAGCAAGCAATGCAACGGACTCCGGGCCGGCATATGTAGAACAAATTTCTGCCTTGGGGCTTCTAAACCGCTTGGTAGATCGCACCATTAGAACCGTTTTAAAGCGTGGCAAAGCAGCACTCCCAATATAAATGTAGAATATCATACTACAGTTCAATTGATATTATTATATTTTTCTCTTTTTTAGCGCATTTTCTCATTTATGAAAAAAATGCACTATTGTGCTCGCCATGTCCGTCTGCCCGTCCGTCTGCCCGTCCGTCTGTCTGTCCGTCCGTAACTTCATGTTTTCGTCGACGAGAAAATGCGCTCTTTGTCACTCACTGCGGTGAGTACTGAGATACATTTTTTTGTATGAGGAAGACATGTTAAGATTGCGGGAAACATGTATTTCACAGTCAAGTTGAATTTGACTTTTTTTATTTGTCGTAAGTTTCATTGCATATTTTGGATCGTATATTAAATCACAGACGTATTTACATGGTTAAATTAGCGCATCGATCGAACCGTGTCGTGAGTCTGAATTGTTCTAAATGGATGACAGCCATATCTCATTCTAAATGCGAAACACTCGTTACACTCCATGCCATATTAAACAAAAAGCACAAAACAATTTCATTTAATCCCGCAAAGCCTGGTGGGTTCATTACTGGCACAAGTGACAGCAGCTGTTGTGTCGCAGCCTCGCCCTAAAGTTGCGGCAGCTGTTTCGTCACAGCCTCGCCCTACAGTTGCGGCAGCTGTTGCGTCACAGCCTCGCTCTACAGTTGCGGCAGCTGTTTCGTCACTGCCTCGCCCTACAGTTGCTGCAGCTGTTGCGTCACAGCCTCGCTCTACAGTTGCGGCAGCTGTTGCGTCACAGCCTCGCCCTACAGTTCTGTTGCGTCACAGCCTAGCCCTACAGTTGCGGCAACTGTTGCGTCACAGCCTAGTCCTACAGTTGCGGCAGCTGTTGCGTCACAGCCTAGCCCTACAGTTGCGGCAGCTGTTGCATCACAGCCGATACCCAAATACAGGAGATCCTTTGTGAGTTTTTTTTTTTTGCATCTAACACCCCAACTTGGTACAAGAATTCAACTCGATACCTAGTCTGAGACAGGAAGTACTGCAATAACACAATCATGGTTCGATTTTAAATTTGAGGAAGACCAAGTTTTGTAAGAAACACCGTGATAATTTTATTTGTTGAAACAGGTTACCATTTAATCAAATATATTTCAACAAACTAACAAATACAGTAGTTTTGTATTTGTATGAATCAACAACCTGATAAGAATTAAGATGAGGATTGTAAAGTTTAGATTACTCTTCAACAATAAAAATAATTTAATTTCAGCATCAAAATAGAGAAAAATTTTTACATTCTTTAATCGATTATTGTACAAAGATTAAATACATTTTTCCTTTTTAATTTATTTGAGCATGAATCCAAAATGTTTACCTTCAATTAAATTCAGCCGTTACGAAAGTTAACACTTGGTTGCGCCTAAAATCATATTCATGGGCTGCATCTGAAATCTGAATATATTTATGTATTTTGCATAATTAAGCAAAGTTTTGCATGCCTCACATTGTGAACGCTTTAATATCATTAACTAAATCTTTGCTTTTGTTCGCAGCAACCCGCACGTTGTTGTTCATTCATCCCAGCCTTTGCATATGAGGCAAGCTGAAGGTGCAGCATTTAATTTATAAAAGAACTCCTGCCTGCATAATTATTCATGAATTAGAAATTTTCGGTAAAGTGTTATAGGTCAATATTACTATAGAATGACTTCATTGCCAAATTATTATGCAGAACATTTCAAACCCTAGTGCTCACTTCCCAATAAGATTTATTATTTGTAAAATTTCGAAACAATCGAACCCAAAACGTAAAATAGCTGCTATAAACTACGATTTTGAAGATTATGAAGTTGTTTTATCTTGACTTGGACCGCTAGTTACATCAAACGTAATTAGTTCTCAACTTCTCGTACGTCCTCGAAACAGTTTAGTGTCATTATACCTATTTTGATAGGTGTTATGCCACATGTAACTTACATTTGCTATTTAGTAATAATAGGAACAATAATAGCGGTTTCAGCGTTTAGTAGGCCGTAGACCTGTCGCCGACTCTTAACAATGCTCAGTAACGTTTGTATATTCTAAGGTATAATATATTTAAGTCCCCTATCGTTTGATCATGTTCACAAGCAGATATCGCTTGTGTTCGGTTTAAGATTATAGTAATATGCTCAGTAAATTTTTTGATGTGCTAAGGTATAATATATTTAAGTCTCCTGTCGTTTGATCGTGTTCAAAAGCAGATATTGCTTGTGTTCAGTTTAAGATTATAGTAATACGGTGTCACGTTTTGTGAAATCTATTGCTCAGTAACGTTTTGAATATTTTTAGGTATAATATATTTAAGTTTCCTATCGTTTGAGTGAGTTCAGAAGCAGATATCGCTTGTGTTCAGTATTAGATTATAGTAATATGCTCAGTAAATTTTTTTTCTTTTGTATATTAAGCTATAATATAATTAAGTCTCCTGTCGTTTGGTCGTGTTCAAAAGCAGATATTGCTTGTGTTCAGTTTAAGATTATAGTAATACGGTGTCATTTTTTGTACAATCTAAAATATAATATATTTAAGTCCCCTATCGTTTGATTGCGTTCAGAAGCAGATATCGCTTGTGTTCAGTTTCAGATTATAGTAATATGCTCTGTAAATTTTTTTTATATCTTACGGTATAATATATTTAAGTCTCCTATCGTTTGATCGTGCTCACAAGAAGATATCGCTAGTGTTCAGTTTAAGTTTATAGTAATATGCTCAGTAAATTATTTTCATATCCTAAGGTTTAATATATTTAAGTCTCCTATCGTTTGATCGTGTTCACAAGCAGATATCGCTTGTGTTCAGTTTAAGATTATAGTAAAATGCTCAGTAACGTTTTGAATATTTTTAGGTATAATATATTTAAGTTTCCTATCGTTTGATTGAGTTCAGAAGCAGATATCGCTTGTGTTCAGTATTAGATTATAGTAATATGCTCAGTAATTTTTTTTTATATATTAAGCTATAATATAATTAAGTCTCCTATCGTTTAATCTTGTTCATAAGCATATATCGCTTGTGTTCAGTTTTAGATTATAATAATATGCTCAGTAAATTTTTTCAAATCGCAAGGTATAATATATTCAAGTCTCCTATCGTTTGGTTGTGCTCAGAAGCAGATTTAGCTTGTGTTCAATTCTAGATTATAGTAATATGCTCAGTATATTTTTTTATATGCTAAGCTATGATATATTTAAGTCTCCTTTCGTTTTATCGTGTTGAGAAGCAGATATCGCTTGTGTTCAGTTTAAGATTATAGTCATATGCTCAGTAACGTTTTGAATATTTTTAGGTATAATATATTTAAGTCTCCTATCGCTTGATTTTGTTCAGAAGCAGTTATAGCTTGTGTTCAGTATTAGAATATAGTAATATGATCAGTAATTTTTTTTATATCCTAAGCTATAATATAATTAAGTCTCCTATCGTTTGATCCTGTTCACAAGCAGATATCGCTTGTGTTCAGTATAAGATAATAGTAAAATGCTCAGTAACTTTTTGTAGATCTTAAGGTATAATATATTCAAGTCCCCTATCGTTTGATTGTGTTCAGAAGCAGATATCGCTTGTGTTCAGTTTAAGATTGGAGTAATATGCTCAGTAACGCTTTGTATATTCTAAGGTATAATATATTTAAGTCGCCTATCGTTTGATTGTGTTCACAAGCATATATCGCTTGTGTTCAGTTTTAGATTATAGTCATATGCTCAGTAAATTTTTTTCATATCGCAAGGTATAATATATTTAAGTCTCCTATCGCTTGATCGTATTCACAAGCAGATATCGCTTGTGATCAGTTTAAGATTATATTCATATGCTCAGTGACTTTTTGTATATTGTGAGGTATAATATATTAAAGTCTCCTTTCGTTTGATCGTGTTAGCAAGCAGATATCGCTTGTGTTCAGTTTAAGATTATAGTAGTATGCTCAGTAACGTTTTGTATATTCTACGGTATAATATATTTAAGTCTCCTATCGTTTAATTGTGTTCAGAAGCAGATAGAGCTTGTGTTCAGTTTTAGTTTATAGTAATATGCTCAGTAATATTTTTCATATTCTAAGGTATAATATATATAAGCCTCCTATCGTTTGATCGTGTTCAGATGCAGCTATCGCTTGTGTTCAGTTTAAGATTATAGTAAAATGCTCAGTAACGTTTTGAATATTTTTAGGTATAATATATTTAAGGTTCCTATCGCTTGATTTTGTTCAGAAGCAGATATAGCTTGTGTTCAGTTTTAGGTTATAGTAATATGCTCTGTAAATTTTTTTATATCCTAAGCTATAATATATTTAAGTCTTCTATCGTTTGATCGTGCTCACTAGCAGGTATCGCTTGTGTTCAGTTTTAGATTATGGTAATTTGCTCAGTACATTTTTTTATATAATAAGATATAATATATCTAAGTTTCCTATTGTTTGATCGTGTCCACAAGCAGATATCGCTTGTGTTCAGTTTAAGATTATAGTAATATGCTCAGTAACGTTTTGTATTAAGGTATAATATATTTAAGTCGCCAATCGTTTGATCGTGTTCACAAGCAGGTATCGCTTGTGTTCAGTTTTAGATTATAGTAATATGCTCAGTAAATTTTTCAAATCCTACGGTATAATATATTTAAATCTCCTGTCGTTTGATCGTGTTCAGAAGCAGATATCGCTTGTGTTCAGTTTAAGATTATAGTAATATGCTCACTAATTAACATGATAGAATATTCATAGCTTGTTGAGGTCTCGAACTCGCAATTCACTGCTACAGTTCTGCTGCTGTTCATGACCGCCCGGCCTTCTAGCTTGCCGATTCTGTCTGGGCTGGATTATCGAAACTTCGTAACTTTTTAGCGCATTTTCTCATTTATGAAAAAAATACACTATTGTGCTCGCCATGTCCGTCTGTCCGTCCATCTGTCTGTCCGTCTGTCTGTCCGTCCGTGACTTCATGTTTTCGTCGACGAGAAAATGTGCTCTCTGTCACTTACTACGGTGAGTACTGAGTTACATTTTTTGTACTTATGACAAAAAAGTTACGTGTTACGTAAATACACCCTAATTTTGGCATCATCAAAACTTTCGAACGCAGGACTTGCCTAAAAGCGTATTATCAAAACTATTTGGCTAACTGACCAATAAGCTGAGGCTTTGGATTTGCTCTTCCTATATATTAAGCTCCTCTCGACCAGTGCGCAGTGCGCTTCGGACGAAAGCAAGATGTGTGGTGTCAGCGGCATTTGCGGTGCCTGATTAGGGTGTATTTGGATAAATGAGTGAGACGTTATCCAAATAGCAATGCACTTGTTGTTGTGATCATTAACCGAAATTTCTTGCAATAAGGGCAAATAAATGCATTATTCCCATTTAAAATTGGAAAAAATTTTTAGAAGGTTACAGAGAATTTAGAAACTTTCGTGAGTTGGAGTTGCGACTGTCATAAAAAGAAATAAATTTGTTTACAGAGAACTGAAAAAATGGCTCTTGTCAACCTCAATATAATTTTGAATCAAAAAGGCATTAAGATATTGTTCAAGTGAATGATCATAAAACTCTTAAATATGAATATCAACATTTGCTTGTAAATTATAGCACAAAAAACATTTCAATCCCGAAAGCACTGTTTAGCAGGGATGCATGCCAGTGGTTTAAAGTGCGTGTGGTGAGATAGGTCAATTGACTACAGCTGCTTAGGTGCCAGGATGACAATATCTATAGCATTTAGATGATTGATGTTGGCTCCAGGGCTGATTTGAACGTTAATTTGCTGGTCTACGGCTGCGCATCCAATAGCTTTATATTGCTTCGGCACACTCAAAACTTGTGCGTAACTCCACTTACGACACCTCCGCGCAGGCGTAGAGCTACGTACGGCTTCTTGTACGTAGCTTCCCGCCTAAATGTTTTGATAATACCACCGCTAGAGTTACGTCATCATATCAGCACTCGTAATCGACTTACGTCACACGGGGTACGCAGCCGTGCACCACTAAATTTGTGCACCAATCAACCTTGAAAGGAACGCCTAGCATATTTCCGGATGACCGCCAATCAGCCGCGGATTAAGCCATCCGTCGGTAACCAACCCGTGACATCATCTTGCTTTAAATATTAGGAGCTTTACGCCACCACATTCTGAAGCGAATAGCCCAGAGAGTAATGGTTATGCACCACTGAACGTTGCACCGAATCATCACTTCATACCCTGACTTTAGCTCGAACTGTAACTTGCGGACAACGGACTGCGACCAACCAGCCCGGTCGCCTGTGGAACTGCGTGCATCCTGCCGTGCACCACCAGACCGTCACTTTTAGCTCACAGCATTGGGGTTATGTTTCAGAAAGCATAGTTCTGTTCCAAAATCTATCGTCCTTCGACGAGCGACTTCTACAGCTTTGCTAAATTACGTAACTTTTAGCTCACAGCATCTGGGGTTAGGTTCCAGATAGCATAGTTCTGTCCCAAAATTTATCGTCGTACGACGCGTGGCCGTTCGACCCTGGGCTGATTCGACACACGGGACAGATACGGTCATACGGACGGCTCGGTGGCGTACGTCAAAATCACTGCAAGGCTCCGGCGCGCTCCGTCCGGTTGGTGTAAAATTTTTTCGCGTCTTGGCGGACGACCCTGGGCCATACGACGTCAGGCTTATTTTCCTGTGGGCTGATTGGTCTAATTCAATGGATGTGATCTGTCTGGTGGCGCGCGGCTGATAATGTTACAGTAAAGAAGTGTTGTAGGCTACGTTCTTCAGGGAAGGGATCATGATAGTCCATTCGAAGCACGGCATTGTGGTCTCCGACAGGCGTCCCATTTGACACAGTGACACACGGGACAGATACGGACGGCTCCGGCTTGCTCCGCCCGGGTGGTGTAAAATTTTTTCGCGTGTTGGCAGACGGCGCTGGGCCATACGACTCCAGGCTTATTTTCCTGTGGGCTGATTGATCCAATTCAATGGATGTGATCGGTCTGGTGGCGTGCGGCTGATAATGTTACAGTCAAGATGTGTTGTAGGCTACGTTCTTCAGGGAAGGGATCATGATAGTCCATTCGAAGCACGGCAGTGGTGGTCTCCGAAAGGCGTACCCACAAATTTAGTGGTGCACGGCTGCGTACCCCCTTATATACGCTAGTGTTGCGCACAGTTAAGCCTATACAATACCCTCGAAGTGACGCCGCATTCCTCGAATGGAATTTCCCTCACGCTGGGCTTGCCAACGCTCGATGTAAACAAACTTGGTCCCTGAAGGTCCCAACTCCCACGGTCTCGAAACAGCAACGTCTCATACTTGTTACATCGCTTCAACCCGCATTCTTAACACCTACACATCATACATGTTCAATATTACTTACTTTAATCACCAGACCTAGCTAGTATCCTATTCTGTGCAACCTCCAATTTATCCAGTACACTGAGTTCACCATCATTTAATTGGGAGCGCAACCATGGGTAACAAAATTGACTCGTAAACAGGCCCTGGGGCCTGGGCCCAATGCCAACCATCGGCATGCAATATCTGCACATGGCCGCAGATCAATAAGCTGTGGGTAACTCCGGCTAACAGTAAATCCGCTTTACACAACACAGCCACTGCTTCACAATGCCAGAGCCCAACTGGCCGGAGCGCAACAGGCGGCGCAGGTTAGGTCAAGTTATGTTAGGAGTAGTAGCTGTTGCGGTAGGGCCTGTTGCTCTCCGGCCAGTTGGGCTCTGGCGCTGTGAACCAGTGCCTGTCACTGAACGGCGCTGTTGTGGGCGCCATGTGTCAAAAGCCATGAAGATGCCCAGCTGGCAGCTGCGTTATGCTCGGGAAGGTATATGAATCGCACTGTGGACTTGGGCTATGCTGACTTCTAGCTATCCACCCATTTAATTTTCATGTAATAACCTCCATTCCAATTTCCGTGTATAATCCTAATTCATAGGCACGGGCAGTTGGGCACCACCATACTTCTCAAGTTCTCTTATGGACTGTGGTAGAACATCATATTTACTTGCTCTCATCCTTGCTGGCGGCTCACCACAGACCAGTATTCTGATTTCTGAAAAACTGATTTTCATTACAGTTTACTAAAACTCAATGCTATAGCCCTCTCACATCCTTTTGAGTCAACACTCATTCCTATTTCGGGCCTTCCTAAGTACCTATATTCATTTGTCATCCCAATCACCTTTCCTCCCAACTGGCAACTGCCAGCGGCAGTTTGGCAGTCTGTTACGTGTCATACAGGCTGCTGCCTCCTGCCTGTCTGGCAGACTGTGTGTGTCATTACACACTTGACACTTACACATCCTAATTCCTAAGGGTAATACTTGAAAGCTGTGACCCACATCCTAAGACCTAAGCTGTTCCATTCACAACTAGTCAGTCTACCAGCCTTATCTCCAATGTACAAGGCTGAAGAGGAGCAGAGACAAAATATACCCTTGTCAAACACCTCTCACACTCTTCACTTCATCCAGATAGACCAGATCCAGTTTGTCTCCACATCTTCAACTTCAAGCATATATTTGCTTCATTGCTTGAGTGCTTAGTGTTTACATTATTACATTATTTACAAACACACCTTTAAGTTATAAATTATAACTATCCTTACATACTTTTCACTCATAATAATTTTTTCCAACATCTGTCAGATTAATTTTCTATCCACTCTATCATATGCTTTTTCCGTATTCATGAATGACAAGGACTCAAGGAGACACTCCTTCCATCTCTCTTTATTCTGTCAATCAATTCATTCACAGCAAAAATGTTATCTTCAGCTCTTCTGTCACTCCTAAAACCCTTCTGCTCCTAGTCCTCACCAAGTACTCTTTCATTGTTTCATGCTCCATGCATTATTCATATTTGCAATTTGCTTTCGCTCATTTAGAACTGCACAGAAAAACTTGCTACACGTGTCAGCAAGAGCAATTGGCCTTTACTTTTTCAATTGCCAATCAACTTTAGTTGTAATTAATTTCAAATTCCTGATAATTTTCAAGAATCTAGATTATTTAACCCTTCCTCAGGTAAGTGGATCGGCAGACTGGTCCCGGTTTTAGTCAGTACCTCAAAAAGACCAACCATGGCTCCTACTTTTTTGTTCAAGGCCACATTATCATGCCTCAAAGGCTCTGCTAATCGCCAATTACCTGACATAGTTCCATTTATAGTAATATAGTTTTAGTATCACACCCTAACTGCCTAACATGCCACCCAATAATCAAAATATGAGCATTTAAATGAAAGATTTGACTTGGACCATAAAATTGACACTTCTGTTTTTTTTAATGCAGATAATGCAAAATTTTTTTAATTAATTAATTTAACTGAATGAAATTTAACGAAATTGAAGTTAGAAAGTTACTATTTATATTCAAATGGTAAAATTTGGATTATATTTAATTTTTCCTAAGTAATGACTGTATTTAATTGATTCTTCAGAAGCTAGTTACTCCTTTAAAAATGCTATGTTTAGGAAAATACATGCAAGTAAATATATCTCATGATCATTCATACTTTCTTGTACTGGTTTCATTAACGGTTTCATTAACTTGAATTTCTGAATATTTTCATGCTTGTCTGTGGAAGGGTTAATATCTTATCTTTAAATACACTGGTTATTGGTATAAACGTATAATGGTTTCCATGGACCATGATTCTTAATATACTGGTCTTTTTGTAGGATTCAATGTAACATGTAAGATGCAACTAATGAGTCTCTTGTTTGCTACTATGATTATTTGAGGCCTTAGGTTATATGTTACATTATTTTTTCACATGGAATTTGATAGGCTTGCCTTTGATTGCTTTGAATTATTTTTAATATAATTTTTTGTTTTCAGAAATAGGTGCAATGAGTCAGAGTGAAGCCTACAATGATGCTCATCGAAGCTTCTTGCAACTCATAGCTGCCAACAGGTTGCTGACTGCACCTAAAGTTAATGCTGCTTATGAGGCTGCTTGTTCAAAATATGGAGGTTAGTTGAGTAAGCCTAATGTTGGAAAATATTGATAGTTTCATGGAAACTAGATAATTCTGACTACCAGTTTTTTGTTTATTTTTTGAACATATGTTATTGATGCAAGCCAAGCCCAAACTGCATTGATAGCCTGGTAGGGATAGAAACTTGAAATTGCCAACCTCAAATATATTGTTAATCAAACTATTGTCTATTGATTGAGCCACATTATTTCAACTGAACTCAATACATGTGACTGCTGTGTGCTATCTGTGTAATTCAAAACTGTGCCATTCTATAATTTATACCTATATCTGGGATTCTATATTATTACTGTGGACATGTTCAAACTTTTTTGCTGTTCCGTTCATGCTTATTCACTCAATTTTTTGCCATAGCTGAAAAGTGAACATACAGCAAGTACTGCTGTCTAATTAATGGGAAACAATTCATTTTTATGACCAATATAAAATTGCCATAGTTAACAATATCTATAATTTTTCTTTCTAATGTATTTATGACGGAAGCTTTGTGTTCATAAAATCACTTTAGTATTTGCTTTGATAAGGCCAGGTTGCCCTGTAACTGATTCTTGACCACCTGTCCACCTTGTTGCTTTTGACCAGAATTGACCACTGAGCAGAATTTTGACCAGAATGCTCTAAATAAGTGTGGGCCTTGAACCCGCAACTTGCTGTTCTAACCTTAATGATCTTAACCACTTGGCCCACAATTTATTATCTTGATGTGATTTTGGAGAAAATTGGAAGGCAGCAAAAAAATATGCGTTTAAATATTACTTTTTAAAGACAACACTTCTAAACAATCCAGTGTCTTGGATGTAACACATGTACAATGAATTTCGAAGTTTATTTTCAAAAATAAAAAAAATTATTTTTCAAAATTTTTTTAAGATATCAAAATTGTGTAAATTTTCAAAATTATTTATTTTGTCAATTGGTTCATGCATTGTCTCTGACTTTTTGCAATTGTGCAAAATTTCCGATCAATTGGACAGATCAAATTGTGTCATATATGGATTACCCTATAAGATTTGTAGGAGACAAAATTATTTTTTAATTTTATTTAATAATGAAAAAAATTTTTCATTTATAAAATTATTTATTCTGTCAATTGATTCATGCATTGTCTCCAGCTTTACGCAAGTGTGCTAAATTTCAGATCGATTGGACAGGTAGAAGTGTGTTAAATATCGATTATAAGATTTGTAGCAGACAGACAGACGAACAAATAAGAAGTGAAATTAAAGAGGAGTGTTGTAAAATAATATACGTTTAAAAATTAATTTTTAAAGACAACACTTCTAACAAATCCGGTGTCTCCAATGTTACAGATGAACAATAAATTTCTCATTTAATTTTTGAATATTAACAAAATTAATTTTTCAATTTTTTTAATATATAAATTTTGTTTCAAAATTGTTTATTCTGTCAATTGATTCATGCATTGCCTCCGACTTCACACAAGTGTACTAAATTTCAGATCAATTGGACAGGTAACAGTGTGTCAAATATCAGTTATAAGTTTTCTAGCTGACAAAATTATTTTTCCAATTTTTTTAATACCCTATTGAAAAAAAAAATTTTTAAATAATTTATTTTATCATTTGATTCATGCATTGTCTCCAACTTTACACAAGTGTACAAAATTTCAGATAGATAGGATAAGTAGAAGTATGTTAAATTTTGATTACAAGATTTGTAGCAGACAGACAGACAGACAGACAAGAAGTGAAGTTAAAGAGAAGTGTTGTAAAATGGAATAAATTTGACTCAAAAGTTGTGTCCTGTGCTGGACTACTGCAGTTCGTTTTATGGTAAAACCATATTTATTTTATAGTAAAAGTTTATTTCCATTAAATAGTGTCTTGTTATGACTTCTAATTGAAATTGTTCCAAAGTTGGGAGCTGTGGTGGACTACAGCAGTTTGTGATGGCCATTAATGCTTCACTAAGCCCCCTGCATCTGATCATAAAGAAGAGTGTGCAAGAGGACCTGAGAGAAGACAAGTCTTGCTTCGTCCTTGTCAACACCATCTCGTCTGATGTTTTGAAGTAAGTCAGTTCTTCCCAACTGCAAGTATATAAATTACACTTTTGGGGTAATTTCTTTATTGATCTCTGGTGGAGTTCAGACGTCAAAATGTCTTGAGTTACTTAATTGTTAAATGATTTATTCGTATCCATTAATCATTTAGGAAAATTAACTAAAGGTGACCACATATTTTGGCATGTTTATTTCATTAGGGGTGAAACTGTTTTTAAACCATTGTAGTAAGGGTTTTTCACTCTATCTATACTTTCCCTGAGTGCTGGCGTACGTAAAAAATAGATTTGGTGTTTTTTTCAAACATTAACTGAATCTTACTGCGCTGCTTTTGAGTTATTAATATATTTTGTTTTTGGAATATCGAGTGTTACTCTAGTGTACCGGTATTTCATTCATAATCTTGTCAGTTGTAATACTTATATTTAATTATCTTTCTTGTGTATATCACTATAATTTATGCCCGAACAATTTGATGAACATTGTATTGCAACAGAGGTTTGTCATCAAGAAGTGCTTGGGAAGACATGTTATTAGAGCGCATCATCTCAGGCATCGTTGAGAGCGAGGAAGGCTGTATTGCTGAAGTCGATGCTGTCAACATGGGGACTGGACTGCAGGGCCACAGAGTGACTGCGTCTGAGAGCGAGGCGGCCATTGCTAGGATGATCAAGTCCAAGCTTATAATAAAGGTACTCCCATTTATTGTTTAATTTTGTATTTTTTCTGTTATGTAGCTGCTATGAGCGCAAAGTATCGCAATTATTTAATTTGTAACTTTTGCACCTTTGTTTTCTCTTTAGTAACTGTAGCGTAGAATATTATATGACACGTGGTTATTTCTGTAGTAATGATAAGTGAGTTTTTTTATTAAGCAACGTCTGCCATTAAAACACATCTTCTGTTTTTGTTAGTTTGTCTGTCTGCTACAAATCTAATAATCAATATTCAACACACTTCGATCTGAAATTTTGAACACTTGTGTAAATTCGGTGAGAATGCTCGAATAAATAGACAGAATAAATAATTTTGAAAATGTAAAAAATATTCTGTTTAATATCAAATAAAATTTTAAAAAATTTAATATTAATAAAAAAATTCATTATACATCGGTAACATCGGAGACACTGGCCTCTTTAGAAATACTGTCTTTAAAAAGTAATTTTTAAACGCATATTATTTTAAATTAAATTCCATGCAACTTTGCAGCATGATGACATGTTACTTCTAAGCGGCCTAACGCTGTCTGAGCAACAGCAGCAGCTGGAAGCTAACTTCCCTGATATTTGCGTCAAATGCGTCCTCTGCAAAATCATCACCCTGCAGGTGAACTTGATTTCATTCTGATTTTTCATTTTTATAAGTTTAAATTTTTACGTTTTATCTTGTGGAACACTCGACTTGATACCAATGTATGACTGTTTCCTCATATTCCATAAAAAATTTGCGCTGCTTCCATCTTGAATTATATACAGCATTCCAGAAGCAAGAAATCGTGAATATTGAATCAATTTATTCACATTCAAGGGCTACAGCTGCGATCAGTGCAACAGTCGAGTACATCGAAGCTGCGGTCGCAAGCTATGGCGCAAAGCCGAACGCCTGCCATTCTGTCCAGGCTGCAACGCTGTTTGGCCTCGCGTGAACAGCGTCAGTGCATCAGGTGGAGAGTAGCGAGCTCAGTAGAAACTCGGCAATCTTAGTGGCAAACATCAGGCATCCTAAGTCATTTTATTTAAAATAAAAAAAATGCCCTCAAGTGTAAGAGTGAAGCCATTTAACAAATCGTTATCTTTTTTGATAGCATATAGGCTTGTTAATTTTAATTGGTATTGACAGTCTGTCATTTTTAATTTTCTATTGGGGTAAGCAGCACTAAAATAAATCGTTCATTGGAAAGTAAAAATTGAATTCAGCTAAATTTGTACTTAGCGCGGCAGATGTTTGGGAAAATTTTTTATGTATTTTGGATAAATTTTCACCCCCTTTTTTTAATCTCGATTAATAGATTATTAGACAAATTACTTCTCTAAGCAAATGAACAGTTATATGATATGTTATGCAAAAAAGTCTAGAATATTGCTCATGGCTTAGGGGGGATATTGGTTATAAATATAATAAGACAGAGAGCTTCTGCTTCGTTCGCTTTGAAAAAAACTACCTTGACTATTAATTGTAGTGGACCTCGGTGTATTATACATAGGACGACCTATAATCTGTAATATTTTTTGTACGTTCAGGAAATAGATTCCTATTTGATAAAGCGTTTTTTTCTTTCTAATTCGAGTGGATAGGATTCGAAAAGGATTTCATTAAGCAATTATGATCCGTTAGAGAAGTTTTCTGACTTGTGTCTATGCTTGTAATCAATGCTGCGGAATTTTGCGTTCCTATCAGCATTATTCCGAGCACCGCACCATAGCTCGCAGTGAGAGACTGCTGGTTTCAGTGTGTGGTTGTCATTTAGTCAGACCTCGCATCTCTTTCAAGTCTTTAGTGCGGGCGGCCGACGTATCAAGCAACCACGAATGTCTTCGTTTCCGTTACTATTCACCTATCCCGTTTTCTACCTTTATCTCTTTGAGAGAATATCGCTAATCCTTTCTCTCAAGATTCGGTAGTTGGCTCATTTTGAAACCCTACTACTCTTGCGAATGGTGAACGATCCAAATTTTTGGTATTTGGGTGCGAAAAAGCTTAGCTCAAGCGTTGGTCATTGTAGTACTACTACTGAGAGTGAGAGGTGGTTAATGTTCAAGGCGGTTTTCGCTCCTCTGAAATTGTCCTTAGACGATGCAACGCTACATTCCAGACAGATTAAATAAATTCTAAAAAAAATTGTGAAAATCTCGATTTTATTACAAATGTGCCGAAAATTTCGAGTATCTGACCGAGGGTACAAAATTCATCACGAAAATAACTTGGGACATAACCGTTTCGACCATGAATGGTCAAAACAATCATTGGATTCGTTTCTCGAGTCGAATGCTAGTCCTTACTCGGAACAAGATTTGTCACCTGAGATCAATTAAATTCTAAAATTCTTATATTAAAAATTAACAAATTGGGCTCAGATGCAAATGACTCATTACCATAAAATCTAATTTACGACATCGACCATAGTCATGTGGAGAGACCGAGAGAAAGTATGCGACCGTACTTTGGTAAACCAAATAACTTAGATAAATGCACCCGCATTTCTAGCCTTGTAAACTCAATCCATATAGGGAAATTACTTCACACATAATACTTGCAACGCCAGAATGTTGCCGAAGGAACGTAAATGAGATAAAGCTAGGCCAGTTGATGAGTGGCGTATAGCTGAAGAGTAAAAACTGAGATTTCATTACTTCACGGAATTTGAACTCCCAAATACGATATTAAAACTACGATTGAATCAATTGAAAGATTAAAGAGGCAAAACTGGACATCGTAATGAGATACTTCACGTTAGTAATTTTTTCAAAATAATGAGAAACAACAAAGCAAATTACAAACCACTGCAAAAATGTATTTTTAGCAAGAACTTGAGTGGTAAAAATTTTTTGATAAGACAAGCATGAACAATACACGATTTCTGGGAAATAGATATGAGAAGCACCAACATTTACTGATGATTTTTCGAGAGAAATTCCGACTATTTCCATACAGATGACGGATATTCAAGCTTCCTGTGGCCTTGCCTTATAACGAATTAAATTTAAAACATCGTTTATTTTGAAGATGAGACGTCTGTTTTCCGCGGTGAGGCGACGAACTTCAGCTTTATCTTCTTCGTTGTCATTTCTACTCAGGGCCTGCAGCTTGATGTGCATCTCGGCAGTCTGTAAAACGGTTGTCCATGTTTAAGATTCTGACGACTGTCTAAATATAACAAATTCACTTTGAAAAGACACATAAGAAAAATTGGAATTTAATATAAAATATATACTATTAAAAATGAATTAAATAACAGAAAACCAAATATGAAGTAATCTACGTTTTCAATACTTATATACCTTATAAAAGGACCCAACATCACGTACATATGCATCATTTGTGCACTAAAATCTTGTGGAGTTCAAGATTGGTTTCTTAATTGTTGTCCCATGCCAAAATTTAACTGTCAATCGGCACTTTCGGTCAGCTTTGATTTGGATTTGAAGAATCGTGCTAGTTCGAAGTGTAAGTCAAAGAACGGTATATCTGATTTGAAAGTAGACCAACGAAAGATTTCCTCTGATGAGGGCAAGGCTAACGTTCTTAATCAGTTCTTCAGCAGTGTGTTCACAGATGAGGACTTGAACAGTATTCCAGTGTAGCTACTTCAAACTATCGCCAGTCATGAAAAGATCCGGGCAAATAACACGATATTAGATCTTCTGTGAACAAGGCACGAAAAGGAAAAGAATCGGCGACAGGCCACATCAGGCCTACACTCCAGCGCCGACATCACTATGTTATGTTAATATCATTTACCATTACAACTGCTGCCTGGTTCACGTGGTTCAACTGGAACAGCTTGGTATTCATTTGGTAACGTGATCACTGGGGTGTTAAAAAATAAAATAGTTACGAGTTTTTAACCCTTTTAGCCAATCACTGACGGCTTTTCGAGCTAAACCCATCAAACAATGACGAGAACGTGTATTTAGGCTGCACGTTTACGCTTGTTGCAACAGTTAAGAGAGTTTTGATAGAAGGCCCCAGGTACCAAGCCTCAGTGTCACTATTTATTGCACTGACTTAGTAGAGTTCAACAAAAGAACAGCCACTATATGAGAATTTGTCCACCTCATTCCCAGTCATTTATTTCAAAGTGGAAGATATTGTATAACCGAACAGACAGATACGTAGTACTCCAGAATTCCTATGTTCTTTGCCGTACATTGAATTCTGTTCTTTCAGAATTCCTTTTGTATACTAATTTTAGTGTATATATATATATATTTTTTTTGCGGCCTGCCAAGTACCAAGGTAGGCCTCAGGCTTGCATGCATCTATGCTTGTCTACCATTAATATGCTCTATGCTCCGTTAAAATTATTTCTGCAGTTGCGCTTCAAATTTTTCAGAAATAACAACTGTTTAAGCCATTTTGGACAGAGAATTCAAATTCTACTAAGCCTAAGTTGATAAGACAAATAAGGCAACAAAGACAGTTTAAACAGAACCCAAAAATGAATAGTATTTCTTACATTGAAATTATACCCTTTCCTCAAGAATTCATTACATATCTAAAATAAATATATAGTAATACCTAGAGGATAAAATCACAATCTCTGTCCATATTTCATTTGAGTTGGCACGAAATTGTTAGGGTTCCTCTTGATTGTTATGAAATCTTGGAATTGATGCATAATAAAGGCCTTGGACAGAAATATATGGCAGATAGCAGGGTTTCATACTTACCAGTTTTAATTTCATTTGCTCAAGTTCTTGGAGATCTTCACAATACTTTGACGATTGAAGGTGGCCGGCTTCTTTCAGCTCCTTGCTAAGCTGAATAATTGCCAAGGAAACTGTCTGGAAAGTTTCCGTGATTTCCTTCATTGTACCTTGAAAAGCACAAAGCTGTTTCATCTGCCTGAACTCCCTCATGCATCTGAAATAGTGAAATATAATTAGTTACAAACAAAATTACATAGCATGACATACATCCAACAAGAACCATCATGTTTCTCTGAATAGTTTCAATGTTGTTAATAAACTGACTTTTATCTGAGCAAGCATGAGAGTTTGAAATTTTAATTTTAAATTGGGAATGGATAGTAAAATCTTATATAAGACGCATTCCATTTGAAAAAAAAAAATTTCATACCTCTGTCAATTTGATAGTTCTAAAGTTGAAATGTGCAGTATTATGTAAAACTTAATATTTACACATGTTGGGCTGAAATAATGGAATTAACAATTCAATGGAATCGGTAGCCAGTTTGCCGATTCTGTAGAATCAGCATTTCATTGCTGATTCAGAAAATCAGACGTTAGAGTTAGAACATAAATCAACAGTTGGAGTTGGAAAAGATTAGGTCAAGTTTGGTCATGTTCCCTTATACCGTAGTATTTAAATAAAAATTTTTTTTTGGCTGACTGACCTAACCTCAGATTCCTATAGTAGTATAGAAATGCTAATACAGAATTGGCAAGCTGGCTGCAGATTCCATAGAATCAGCAACTTTGCATTTTGGCATGACATACCTACATAATGATTCATCAGACTATAACATGAGCAATTCCTAACATTAATTTTTGCAGTTGTGCTCCAAATTTTTCTGAAATAAAAAATGTTCAAGCCATTTTGGACAGAGAATTCAGATTCCACAAAGCCTAAGTCTGCCTGCATAAAAAAAACACAATATTGACAATAAAAAATAATATGCATTTAAAAATTACTTTTTAAATACAACACTTCTTAAAGAATCCAGTGTCTCCAATGTTACACATGTACAATGAATTTCTATAATTATTTTCAAATATTAGAAAAATTAATTGTTATTTTATTTAGGTACCTAGGTATAGGGTAAACGCGGTATATTCCGACACTTTAAGGACGCATTGAGAAATGAAAAACTATAAAAAAAAACCGTATGCGTTATGTAAGTTCTGTTGCCTTCACATGACTTTCAAAACACTTCACTACGCGTCAGCAACAATGAAACGTCACAAAATGTTGCCATATTTATTAAAAAGCCTTTAGAATGGAAACATACCAAATCCCTATATTCCGTCATTTTGTGTGGCAACATCCGACACGTGGTGAGTTGTATTGCGTCAGCGCTTCAAATTTAACTGATACGTATTGCCGACATCCACGTGTTCGAATTCCGTTTGCTGTGTGAGCTGTATTGGGA